>NW_025943131.1:0-1279 GCF_000764305.2 Hyalella azteca | reverse complement strand
AATTATTGAACATCAAAGATTGGTCTGGCTGGGTAAGAAGTAAAAAATGTAAGAAAATGGGTATATAATTTTTAATCATACATACCCATTTGGTTTAGCCTTTAGAGCATAACATTTTAGGTGAAGAAAAGTGCTGAATCGTTCTGAGCGTAACAACTTTTGAGGAAGCCGTTCTGCTGTCAATTTTCTTGGAATACAATGAAAAGTCTTATTGTAGAAATAATTTTGCTGGTGCTACGATCCCAACAATCAATTAGTCATTTGAAAAGTAGCCCAAATTTCACTTCTCAACAAATCTCGATGTTGCATTGCGCACAAATAATTTGAACGAAAAAAAACTAATAACGCTTTAAACTCAGCCTTAAAAACTACATATATACATACATACTCACTTTGTGAAGGTTCTGCAACAGGATAGGTTGGGGTGCAAATTCAATGCTAAAATTTTGAATCCTTGAAAAAAGAACATACAGAACAAAGTTACTGACATTACAAACGTCAAAGAATCTGCCAATTTTTACAAACACTCCCACAGTATTAATTACGTCGCACCATTATAGTTTACTTTTTTTTCATTGCGCTTTATAAAGGGAAAAGGTCTCGATACACATGTCTTAAAAACCTGCGTGCTTTTTTGTGGTATGCGATGTTCTCTATAGATGAAACCTGCGATGTTCTCTATAGAACATCGACTGAAATGGGAAACTTTCTTTCAGAAGCAGTAACCTGAGCGGTGAGGCTCTCATTGGCAATTAAAGTTTTTGTTGAGATCAACGCTCTGTTCCTTTTGTGCTTCTGGCGGGCAACTAAACTTGTTCTCTGAAGTGCAAACTAAAACAACGCGTTGCTTAATGACCAAAAACCAACGTAATGAAAATCAAAGAAAAAAAAACTTAAATCCGAGGTTCGAGAGCAATGAAAAAGTTTGTTGCATTTGAAGGGTTTGGAAAATCTATCGATGCAAACCTTCCTTTATTTCAGGTGTAAAAAGTTTAAACTGTTTACTCATTTCCAGGTCATTGGTAGAGGTGCTAAATACATCCAAATTCATTTCATCCATCTAAATGTCAATAAAAATTGTTGGACATTACAAAAATACTTGCTTCTGAAAAAAAAAGTTTTCACATACAATAGTTCCGATCAGAACTAAGTTAAAAGGAATTTGATTTGGACGGACTCGGGAATAAACCTGCTTTTGCATATATAAATGAACATAAGTATGAAAATACTTATGAACATGAATATTAACATGAATATTAAGGTGAAAAGCGTTTCATTG
>NW_025943130.1:0-150746 GCF_000764305.2 Hyalella azteca | reverse complement strand
AAATTTTCTTAATTAAAAGCTTAATAGCTCTTAATTAAAAGCCTAAATAAGTAGTGTTCAATATTCAATAGTGTTCTAATTCCAAGCTGTGTTGCTTGTATTCCAATACAGCTCACACAGCGATTGGAATTTGAACACAAGAGTGTTGTAATTACAAATTAGTAGAGTTTGAAGCACAGCCGGAATTAGTCTCACCACAAAATGCCAAATTTAGTCACACACAGTGTCGCACTGTGTTGGAATATATGGATTTGGTAGGTTTGCATTCTAAAGGCTTTTAAATGAATATGGAAACATTTTGTGACGTTTCATTGTTGCTGGCGCATAGTGCAGTGTTTGGAGAGTGACGTAAAGCAAACAGAACTTGTGTTGCGCATATGATTTTAGCCATTCATTTTTTGCTACGTCCTTAAAGTGTTGGAATATACCGCATTTACCCTAGATTTTTCTTGAAAATATTGAAGTTAATGCCATTATGCCACTATTTTTAATATTGCAATATTTGAATTAGTTTTGCTGCTAGGCCTATAACATTTTTACATCATGGCAGAGCGCAGGCCACAGAGGACGGTTTCAACTTTCAATTCACCCCACCCAATGGCACCCATCCCTTATTAGTAAGTTATTACCCTATTCGAACTTTGAAGGTATGTCTAATTTTCCTGTATATTAGATACTCAACTGGCCACAATCACATATTTGTTTGTTCAAAGCTCTGCTATGCATAATATAATGATATGCCATCAATTTTATCAAATTTTTTGTGATAAACCTGCAAGCTGCAATTATGCTATAAATCAATTAGGTACCCGTACGGCCGTACCAGGCGTACCTTACCTTTAGTCCTTGACCATACCTATATAGCTATATTGTTATTTTAATTTAAAGCTGCAATTAGAAGATTTAGAACTTAGCCAAATTCAGGAAAATAAAGCTAGAAACAATTGGAAATTTAAAATTTTATATTCTATATCAATCTGAATTTAAAATACAAATACTATTAGGAACTCTAACAATCACTCAACAATGTAGGTAGCTAAACTGGAAAGTGAGTATTATTGAAAACTTTTTGGTAGGTATTTCAGCAATTAAAACGCAATTTCCTTCTGGCATATTGAACACAGGCTAGATGATACGGGTATTGGTTACTATTGGGTAAAATTGTCATCAGGCTCCTACATTGACTGACTGCGTGACAGGCCAGACAGGGTGAGTGTTAATCTAGTACAACGGTCACTACAACCTAAATCAGTAAATGTCCAGTAAATTCTAGTCTCTAAGTACCTAGTAAATTTACTCACCTACTTCCTCGTTGAAACGCTTTAGTTTAGCTTTTGAAAACATCTTTATAGAAACATCAATCGACAATCGGTACTATAACCCGGCGCACGATTGAACATATGACATTGAAATTTATTTTTCAATTCCTAACCCGGCCCTAGCGTCACTCAGCTGCTCCGAAGTCCGAACCAATTTGAAAGCAGGTTCTGAATGCGCGCGCAGATACTAGGTTCGAATTCGCTATGAAACCGCTAGACAAGCTGCTTTTTCGTTTTGCCGATGCCTTTATTTACGGTAACCAGCTTTCACATATTATTTTGCCTTTTTTTCATTCCATTCATGATAAAATAATATTACTAAATTAAAGGTAATTTTGCGGCCTTTGATTGCCAACAACTTGATATTTTTATGGCCAGACTAATTTTGCGAGTGAAATCTTGCATCATTGCCTTTCTTACATCGTGAATTACTTTTTAGCCCATTCATATTTAATGCTTATATTACCCATTAAAATGAAAAACCCGAATTTTAAAGGAGCACTGTTCATTTATGAAAACTTTTTATTTTTTTCTGAAATTCTCAAGCTAGAATTAAGAGATTCATGCAAATTTGTTATAACTGTTTCTAATTTTTAATAAAATTGCATTAATGTATAGATATTGTTATTAAATGATCGGGCAGTGTGGCCCAGAGACAATTGTCCAGTGTACCAGGATTGAAGCAGAAGCAGATATAGGTGCGGGTTGGTTGGTTGATAGGTGCGAGCCCCTAATTATCTGCCATTTTTCTGCGATCTCATGAATCTGCGACAGGCCTACGGCCTAGTAAATGCCGAGTCTGCTATATTATTGTCATATATAAATATCTATTATTTGCAATGAATAACCAGTGGGTTGTATCTAGATTTTCGACTTGCTTAGGTGAATTGTGCATAATACGATAGATTTAGCAATGCCATTTGAAATTTTAAATCAACATTTAATGCTACATAAACTGTTTAAAAGTTATTGATTTATGTTTATCTCAAAAATCCCGTCCTAATAAAGACGCATCGAAAGAATTCTATGTGTATATAGTTTTCTACACTAGCATTTTGAAAATTGAATCCATCATAACCTAATGCACAATTGATACACTAAACCAAATGCAACTAAGCACGTCAAACGTGGATTTCCAAATTATATTTGAAAATAAGAGTAAATTTTTGAGAACATTTACTGTAATCTTATTTCGTTGCATATCCTCATATACTTTAATTTCTATATATTTACAATTAAAATTGTATGAGTATATTTCCCTTGCCAATAACATTTCATCAACTATTTCATTCGCATCGTGCAGTTAGCATCAAATTGTGTCAGACGGGCTTACTATTTGAAATGATATCATGTCATTAGATTACATATTTAATTAACTATTGTCTTCAGGTAGCGTCTGCAAGGATATTAGATGGCTAACGCGGGATATCCAGGGCGCTCACTAATCATGTGACTGCTGCCAGTGTTGGAGGGAGTCGCTATGAAATGCCTGTCCAATGTCCATGGCAGTTAGTTAATTCTTTTTTTAGCCTAATGCAGTCTTGTAGAATTGTATGTTTTATTCATTTATCTGCACTATTCTTGCGCTCACCACGCGAGTGCTTCGAGCTCGTATTCAATTTTCTGTCGTTATTGTGTAGATTTTACTGTATAAGTAATCGCAACTTTGTTCCGTCGACACGATCGAATTCAACTAATGTAGACTGCTGTTTTATTATTGAAGTTCAATATTATTAAACTGTAATCATTGAACTTCAATAAATTATTGAACTACTTGGAGCGCAGCATACAAGAATGCCGAAACTTTTTCTAAAATATTTGAAGCGCGGCGTTTTTGAGGAAGCGGAGCACAACCTAATTTTTATTTGTGACCTAGAATGATAATAATCCAATGAGCAAACGATTTTAATTCAAACCGTTTCCATAAGATTAAGTTAGACTACGGTAAGTAAGGCAATGAAATTATTTTAAATTGTGTTTAAATTAATATATTTTCGTATAATTGACAGAAAAGTTAATTTACCAGATATCTGCAATTGAGAAAAGCCAAGACTATACCAAACTTCACAGTGCTGTCACTTTACAGTGTTCATACTAACCAGAAAGGGGCAAAACACATAGTTCAAATTTTCGGTAACTTAATTAGCTTTTATCTTCTCTAAATAATTCGGCGCGCGTTCCTCCATCTAGGCCGTCGGAAATTCACTTGAGGCCTTTAATTGTGAATCTGGATTTCAGAAGAGAGAAATTCACGGGACCCGAGCACCTCGAGCGTGTCGTGCAGCTCACGGGAACGTAGGATGCCCCGAGCGTCGAAGAATTCTCTGGAGTCAAGAATTTCTTGAGTGTCGAATACTTCCCGACTTTCTGGTCGAACGAAGAAACGAGGACCTGGAGAACCACCGGCTGATGCCTGCGAAGTACAAAATTAAGCAATAACTTATTGAGTTAAAAGCTGAGTTCATAACTCAGCAGACGACTGAACAAAACGAGTGGGTGAGCGTGTTGGCTCAACTCGGGGAAACTCAACATAGATTTTAGAACTCAATCAATCGTAAAGCATCTGATATAATATTTTATTGTTAGACACAATAAACACAGATAACAAATTCCAACAGTCAATTGCAGCAAGTTCATGGCACATTATTATATGAAGTAAATTCGATATTTCCTACACATATGATATTGAACAGTCTAGTGCGTTTACAAGACTTTATAAATTCGTTCGAAATTTTTAATGCACAAATTTCATATTTTCAGGCTAACATAGTAATTTTTGACTAGAAGACTTTTTAAACGTCGTAAAACAACTATCAGTTAGCTGATACACATGCGTTGGTTATGTATTTGTCATGTATCATTGAGAGCGTAGCCTGTGTCGCAGCCACAGAGCCACATATCAGTGTTAACAAACATATGTAAACCTTATAGCTCAAAACAATGCAAGACTTCAAACAGAAATACGTTCAGACAATATTAAATTTCTTCATTAATTCTTAAGATTTTAAAAGTAAGTTTAAAGCTATAACGCAGTCATCTAAACTTGCATGTTTTGTAATTTTTTCTCTTTAAGGTTGTATAAACGAATTTGCGGCATTCCCCAGACCAACAAAATAAGGTCTCTTATTAAACGTAAATTTTTGGAGTACGCGTATTTTGTGAGAGATGAGCCCTTGATTAATACGAGGTCAGTGTAAGTCATGCCCTTACAGACCTCGTACACGCAGTCATGTAAGTCATGCCCTTCAATTTCTTAAAAATAAACCTTGCCAAATTTTGTGTAAAGATATTTTTCATACTCGAGTTACGTTTTATTAATGCACGATGCGAAACATTTGCTGAATTAAAGCAGGTCTGACGCAAGTATAATTGCAGGGAAGTTACATGACCATGATTTCATGACGAGCGCTCCATATGTGTTGTATTGTTTTGCAGGATTAGTACGCTCTATAATTTAAATTGTGAGAAGAAAATCTCGAAGTACAAGTTGAGTCTATTTGTAGAAAATCTTTAAATAACTAACGCATTTATTTTGTATCATTTGAACACGTACAGTATATGCTGACGAAAAGGAGCGTGTATATAACATGAGCACGCAATGTGCCGACAAAATATTTCATTATAAATGTAAAGATAAATAGCTAAAATACAATGCTAAAAAAGGTGAAAAAATTAGAATTAAACATGTTGCACGAACAATGTTTCAATATTATTCACGACAAATTTGTTAAAACCTAATTTAAAATCCCTTCATAACTTTTCTCTTAGATGCGATAGCGCATAACGTGAAATATAACAGTAAATTTTAGTTTGAATGATATAAAGACTGTCCCAATTTTTTGAAAAAGGCCTGTCTAAATTCTACACCGACATTTTTCAGCATAACGTGCAGCGGCGCGGCTAACTTTCCCGCGGTCGTAGCGCGCACGCGGAAAGGTAAGAGGACCTGGCATGGCGACCTTGCGGTTAGCTGCTACACGACCTAAGTAGATGTCTGCGCCGCCTGAACTTAAAAGGTTAACTGTAGCACATGTATGCTGAACTTTCTCTTCTTATTGAATTTATGGCTTACTTCTATTCTAACAACAAATTTCCAATTAACGAACTGAAATAATATCCAAGTTTGATTTTGAATAACTACTATTGTGGGAATCACACTCTGAAACAGGGTTGTTGCAGATAACGATAAAATTAGACGCTCCAGCCTGCACCTTATCAGCTCGGTAACAGCGCAAGGCCTCAAGATACATTTGTCCATTTGGAATGTGAGGTCAGGGTGAGGAGGGTAAGGTAGACTGCTTACTAATGCGTATTAAGTGGAAGGCCTCGCCATACTTCATATAATGATCAACATGGATAACTCTTCAGTCCTTCATAATTCTTCAACGGTTGAGAAAGTTATGCAAAAAAATTAATTAATCGACGTTGAAGGAAAACGTGTTTCGACCAGAGCACTAAAGCGCAAACTCTGGTCAATAACTAAATACATTGGGTTCTTGTAACTGATGAGAATGAATATTGTGGGTGTGGATGATAAGTTCAACTCTTGTTCTCTTCTAATCTTCATATATAACAAGACTGAAATAAATTTAGGTTCAAATTCAGCATTTGCATTTAGATTTACTTAAATATTCGTGTAACCTCAAGCATGCGGCGATCATATGTGTTCTCTTCTGTCTGCAATATAAACCTTTGATCGTAATTTGACTGAGTAGAAAATATGTGTGCACAAAAAAAGGTCGCGAATTAGCGGCAATTGTATAGGTTAATTTTATGCAGCATCAAAGCAAATATATACAAATGCAAATGGCACTCGACAACAAAGCTTACACATCACTCAATGTGATAAAGATCTAGATTTCTTCATGCATCGACAACGACTAAAGCCTAAAAAAGAATTTCTCTTTATGAACCCCCCCCTTGCATGATGAAACACTCACTCAAAATGAGCAACAAAAAATTGTGAGTTCAGGTGTGCGACTATCACTTTCTTTTCACGTTCAAGGTTTGCGCGGGTGTAGAAGGCTAATCATTTTTCAACTTGGATATCGCGTGATTGCCTTCTCGGTACGTGGGATCATTGAAGGCATGCTTTTGTCGAGTGAGAGCCCCGCTGCCGCGACGTAGGCAACCGCTTAACTGCCAGGCGCGAGGTCGGGGCATCGATCAGCCACACCCTGCGCAGCGTGCACAATGTGAGCAACCGCGTGTGCTACGCGTTCCAGTCATAGCAATTGCTGGGATAATAATACCCAATTGTTGTCTTGGGGTTGACTTTATGGAGTCAATGAATCTGTAATTGATAAATTAGCTCACAATTATTATAAATCTTTATGGAGACAGGAGTCATTCAAGTATATTTTGCTGAATTTGATTTGTGAAAAAGAATTTTTGCTGTGCAGCGTAGCAGTGATGCTATGTAGTTGTTGCAGATCACGATGATTATCGCGTGTTCATTCATCTGGGCCGTCGGAAATTCACTTGAGGCCTTTAACTGAAAACATGAATTTCAGACGAGAAAAATTCACGGGATAGTAATTTAAAAAAAAATTTAATTTGCCGTATGATATAATTTTTGATGAAAATTTGTACAATTTAACGAAACAAAATCAATTATGTATGAAAGAAAATTCATTATTGGCCATAATGATGCCGCAATAGTTTTAACATGATGAATTAATTTTGATTTGCCAAGTTTTCAAAAGTCATTCCGGACTTACTCGACAATAAAGAATCTATAATGGCAGCAGACTCAGCGGTAAATAAAATACTTAAAAAAACTTTAAAAAAAAACACGTTTTTCTTGTGAACTAAAAAGTAGAAAATGAATTATGGCTCGCCCCAAAAAACGTGGGTCGGGCTGTACGTTCACCATCAAATTTCCAAAATTCGTGTGTTGTGTGCTTCATAAATCTGCCCGAAACACGTTTTTTGGGGCGAGCCATAATTCATTTTCTACTTTTTAGTTCACAAGAAAAACGTGTTTTTTTTTAAAGTTTTTTTAAGTATTTTATTTTCTCCTTTTTAGTCCGTTGCTACACATGAAAAACGTTGTTGCGAGCCAATTTACTTGACTTGGCGTACGTATCGATGATACGTACGATGATAATTTTATTTCAGTTGGCCACGCAAATGCACGAAAGAAAATTTTTTCGAAGTTCTGTAGAAAATTGTATTCGAGGGGATACATTGTTTTTCCTGTATTCCATTTCATACATTTAATTGAATAAATACGCCTGGAAACGTGCAACAAATTATTGATTATTGTATTGTCATCGGGAGCTGAGCTTCCCTAAAAGTTTCAGAGCGCTAGCTAGCGGGAAAGTTGGTGAAATATCGATTGCAAGATTTGATCATCACAGACAGACGGACACGAAAGCGAGCTAAGAAAAACGTGGTAAAATAGTGGCAAGATCGTATCCATGAATCAGATCACACTTACAGATCATCTCCTATCCCCATAATGACGCCCACTGAACTTTTACTTTTCAATTAATTTAATTTTCGCACAAGTTTTCATCATGATGTCTGGTACAGGGCTGCACCAATCGTTGACTTCTGCGTTGTTTTACGTTTCATAAACCTGTATATTTATTTCTTAAGCTTTTCCATTCCAAGAAAATTGCTATGATTTGATTTTGCTCAGTGATAGGTACAATTTCACTTGAAAGTTTCATTCTTGTCTCAGGAATTTACAGCGTGATATAAACATCCCATTCCTCGCACATGTCGTGTTCCAGACACGCTCTGGACTCGCAGCACTTATGTAGTCACGACCACCTGATACAATGACGCTGATGTCTTACAAAATAATTGGTAGCGACATGCGCAAATTCGCCATCCGTGTAAAACGTTAGACGCAAACCTGCTTTGCATGCTTGGCGGCTTGAAAGTGAAGTGAAATGTGCGAAAGGTTTTAAATCTCACTCGTTTATTTTATTGTTACACTACAGGTTGTGAAATAACTCGCACTGATACTGCGACCGAAAATAAGCAGTAACTTGGTTCTAAGACATATTTGTAAAAGTCTAATGGATTTAGATAAAAATCTCTAATCAATGCGGAAAATTATGAAAGATTACTTTAAGATTCAAAATCCAGATCCTTCAAAGTAATTTTCGGATGCACAACGATTCATTGTTGTTAGATTTTGACCGAGCTAAAATTCCTTTTGGCACAAAATATGAACGTTTAGATTTCTTTATGCTCGCAAAAGCATTAATTTGCTCAATTAATGAACCACTTTAACTTTTACTAATAAATCTAATCACCGTTTCAATCGAGTACTTCTACGGTACGACATTTTGTACAACAATCGCAATTGTAAATTATCGATTACTTAAGTTTTTTACGTTATATTCACTTACCCAAATGCCAATTACAATTTATAAGCATAGTCATTTTGTCATCAGTTATTGCCTAAGCTTGAGCCCTAGTCGGTATACAGGACACAAGAAAGCCTTCAAAGGAGAAAATCCTATGACCCTGTAACGCAAGCGACATTCAGTGCGTTATCCTTCTCACCGTGAACTGTGGCATTTGCATACGCAAGTGGACACTCCTTGCCGCTTGGCATGGTATTTAGCATGAATATACGCTTGTTTTCATTTCGTATGAAATCTTAATATTAGGAGTTTGAGAATATAGGAGTTGGATTACATGTATCCCTACAATGCCTGAATTGAGGTGCATTGAATGTAAGAGTGCCGGCATTAATTGAAACTCTCCTTATCCGCCATAATGTAGCACATTTACTCATGTGTGAATAAAATCATCTTGATTTATTAAAACCAAGGCAAACGTCATTTTACGCAAACTCTGATACGTGATTATATCAGAGACTTTTTTTAGACAGTAATTTGTGTTACAAAAAAAAACCATAACAGAAGAGTCATTCCATTTTCACATGTTTGAGTTTTGTACCACCATTTTCTTAGACTGGAAGACTAAAATTATCCTCGTAAGAAAAATGTTTAAGGACTTTGCAAGAGACAATTAAAGACCCGTTATCAATAGCACGAAACAATTATTATCCAAAAACATAAATCATGCAGGATTGTAGATCATACCTGTAAGTTCCGGACACTTTGCAGGGGCAGAGGTATTCCAACAGTTTGATCTAAGGACGAGATAGAAGTTCTGAAGGATGGCAATCCTGGACGAAGATTTCCACGAGTTGAAGTATCGGGTGAACTGTCGATCCTTGGAAACTGTTTGACTGAACAGCGCTGTTTGCAGGGCTGAATGTAGATCCTGAGAATGATGTTGGTATTGAAACGCCGACGTTTTGACCAAAATTTGAAGGGGACGACTGAGCCAGTAGGTTGTTTACTGTCGCCGGACCAACGGGCTGAGGAAAAGAATCACTCGTTGAAGGGCAATCTCACCAAAAACCCAATGTACATCACACAGTTTTTTAAAATAAAATCGTAAATTAGGACGGGCTTTCTCTATAAAATTCGTGCAAATTTGGTGCTGGAGGAATAATGGAGTAAATTTTCAGTGGATATCGTAAAATCTGTACTACTTGCCTGCGCTCGCGTGGCTGACAGAGGTCGACCGGATTGTCCGACGTTCGATGAAGTCGCCTGCTAAAGGAATCATGAATAAAGATTTTAAAATTTTGAATCAGTAACTCTCAGTATCATAAATGGCTCCTCAAATTCGTTTTAAGGCTTCAAGTATTTATTTTTGCTTAACCCTGGGAAAAGGCTGACTTAGTACGAACAAATATGTTGATAAAAGGTTATAAAATACGATAAGTGTTACCATCCTAAATAAACATTTCTTGTGCTCATTTTATACACAGATGAAGCAAATAATAGTGCCATCGTTCAGTTCACAAACGACTATATCTGAAACACGTACCAGGGGCTGTCTGACGGCTGTAGATCTGCTAGAATCTGCCGGTTGAACGGTTGGACCACCTGCTTCTGTTGGTATTATATTTCTCAAATTGGTTCCTTGGTTTATTCTGAAATTCTGATCAAAAGACTGAGACCCCGGATTTATTTGCTGTTGTCGTGTTTGAGTATTAAAAGAATTTATCGGTCGAAAGAATTGCGGTTGGTTTGTGTTAGAAAATGGGCTTCTGAATCCTTCTTGGAAAGTTTGGAACCGTTGTTGCTGGAACGGTCTCTGCTGTCTCTGCAACAGCTGTTGCTGTCTTCCTCGTTCCCGCTGGTTTAAAAGGTGATTTGCAATTAAAATATCAGGGTTAAGAGGAGCGGACTGAGCAGCACGGAAGTTCTGAAGGCGGTTTTCTTGCAATGGCTCTTGGCGTGGTATTGGCTGGAAGTTTAAATTTTGCTGTTGGCCAACGGCCAGTGTTAAGGGAACTACGAAGGCAGCTGTTGGTCTGATTTGTGTAACTGTGGTCTGTCGATTGTTTGGTGCCGGTGTAAATCCGAAAGCTTGAGGCCTGTTTCCGGAAGTCGTTGCTCCTGGGAAGTTTTGTGTTGGTTGGAAGCCATCCCGGAATTGCGTGGAGGCTGGTACGGTTATCTGTCGCTGGAAAATAATTCTCCCCGGTTGAATAACAATATTTCTCGCGCGTCCTTCCGTATTTGTATTCTGGAGGTTCCGAACCTGTGTTCGAGCTGGAGGAATAACAATGAAAGGGTTTGAATTTCTCACGGAAGGAGGAAGTAAGTCGAGTCGTGTCAATATAAATTGTCGTTTCGTTCGGTTTGCAAACTGGTCGTCAAGTTCGTTGGTCGGCAGCGTTCGAAGCTCATCAGTAGCGCCGCTGTCGCTCTCTAGTTTCGAGGTCTCTCCTTCTGATGCCTGCGCAACGTGGCTTATGAGGCATACCAGCGCAGCGATCTGAAAATTTTCAATCAATTCCAGAATTACAACGTGCATAGTATGGGATTTTAAATCTGGTACTATAACTATTTGTTATGGCGTGTTGGCTTAAGAGATTAGATATTTACCCTTTTCACCTAAACTTTACAACTCTTAATATTAACTTTACAACTCTTAATAATAATTCACTCTTTATGTTCAAAATTGTTAGGGTCATTTGTGTAGTGAGGTTGACATTACATTTTCACAAACTAGTCAGGTGTTTTTTCAATATGTGACCCACAGAATGAAATAATACAGTATTTTAAATATTTAAACCATAATTTATTCTATCAAATAACGAATATGCTGGCCATGGCGGAGCGAGAGCACTGACTGCTGTCCCATTTGATAATCACGTATGTCTTTTGGATCGTCACCGTCAAAAATTAAAAGTTTAATCAGAAAATGAACCTATGAAGGTGATTATCTTATTACAAAACCCCTAATATATGTTCAGAACTAACAACACATGTACAAATAATATGTATATGCGAAACTCTCATAATAAAATAAAACAAAAATTTTCTATCTAATAAAATAATACTCGAGAGCAATTTGTCTGTGAGCATACTTGAGTTCACTGAACGAATTAAAACGAACACAACTTAATTCAAATACGAACCGTCAGGATATTCATGGTTACAATGTCGCGTCTCGCGAGCTCGTTTGCATGAGCTACCCAGCGCTGGAGTGCACACTAACTGAGGCAGTGAGACAGCCGCTGCCCTGCACCTCATGTCAACTTGACCTCAGGTCGAATCGGGGGCGGGGACGCGGGTCGCCAGCTAACATGTGCCAATGGCACGCACGCTAAACGAATCCAGTTGAAATTTGATAACGTAGCTTCGAGCTGTATAATATCTGGTTCAGTGACTCCGTCTTTCGCTTGCCAAATGCCTCACGACTGTCTAGATACCGTTTTGAATAGAAAGTAGACTAGTACAAGGTTTCTATCATGTCAGTTTTAACACTACGAGCTTTATTTATATTATTATTATTAGAGCAATTTTCCAAAAGTGGATTGAAATTTATACTTTTTATATTTTTTATTTGGATGATAGCAGAAATTAAGGAATAAAAAATTAATTTCATTCATTGTGTCAATAATGAGCCACTTGATTGTTTGAACTGGTACGACGCACAGAAGCAATTAAAGTTATCATGCTAAAATTTTTATTATCTTCCCTTCGCAACGAAAACTTAGCTGACATTTTATGTTGCGACAGTAGTTTTGTTTATTTGCGACTCAAATGCCCACACTTCCATGCCGGCCTGCTAGCTGGTCACGCCGCAGTGCAGGGTTGCAATACACGGCGAGGGCAAAAATGCAGCACGCAAGAAGATATTCTCACAATTTCTTCGGTTAGCGGCTCATTCGGATCATCTACAATAACTTCAAAAAACATTTAAATTTGAAAAAATGCTTCAAATAAATCGCATTTTTAGTGGCTGTCAGTTTGGCTTGTTGAAGTAAAAACTTAATTTGAATTAACTAATTGTTACTTGTTACACACGTCTACCTGTGGTTCCTCATCCCGTAAATAAAAATAAAGCTTATATGTGTGCTAATTTAAGGAGACCCATCCGAAACGAAATTGATATGGAACAAACATTACCCATTTGACAATCGTTTCAAAATATTAAAAATTATTTGGTTCATTTTGAACTCAAATTGTAAATACCAAATGAAAAATCAAATTTAAAATTTTGGTTTAATCCTTTCCACCAATTTTTTCAATGCCTCACTATTCTTTCGCTAACAATTAATTTTGAGTTCCAGGTAAAGTCCCGACACGATAAGAATCCTGGATATGCTCTCGATCAGCCGCTATTGTATTTGCGGTGCCAAGCATCAGACACGCACACGCAAATATACAAATAAACAAAAAATATAACTCAGTACTCACTGCAGTGAGTGACAGAGAGCGCATTTTCTCGTCGACGAAAACTTGAGGTCACGGACAGACGGACAGGGCGAGCACAATAGTGCATTTTTTCCATAAATGAGAAAATGCGCTAAAAACGGTCAAATGTTCATGAGATTAATAGAAACGTTGGGTCCAGGCAACTTGCGGGGCCTCAAGTTAGAGGTCGATCGCCAAAATTTAATAAACCCTGTCGTACGCGTTCACGGGCCTCCAATGAACCCAGTCTCCTCCGCAGGTAAGATGTCTGTTAATTGTTTGCACAAGGACCCTCCTGTTTATGGGCGAGGCAATATTAATCGAACTTTTGAGTAGAAAATGCAGAATTTATAAATCAATGATCAAAACGACATTTCTGTTCTTTGAGCTTTTGGTATTAGAGCTCGTGCAATGTGCTATTCTTCGTCGGTATAAGTCAGGTCCTAGCAAAACTCCGCCGGTCTTGCTGGACTCCGACGGTCACACCACACCCCAAATCATAAATTGTTCTTAATTTATTCCCTATAATTTGCCCTACTGAATGTGTAGTCTATTAAGTTGACCTCAACCCTAAGGACTATATTGTATATAGGGCGCAGCTGCGTGTGATCGCATCCTTGCAGGAGTGAGGTGGGTCTGTAGGATCAAGGTTATCTTTAACGATTCGCACATTTAGGTTGGTCATTTGAAATAGCAATGTTCCATGCAGGGCAGAACAGACCTTCTACTTTAGACGTCATTGACGCTTTGTGTAGATCTGTGCGTTCGGGTTACACAGTATGTCTAAAAATGTACTGGTCCACGACCCAAATAATGCCATATTGTGGAAATTATTTTACCTGCTAGTGAATTCAGATTTTTCTGGCGTGGCTGAAAAAAAGCATTGCATTCTATGTGAATCCCTGATAAATAAGGGTCCCTGATAAAGACTGTCAAATTATTACGACCATGTGAGAATGACTTTTTATAGTAACGTAAATGTCTGCATATATGTATCTAAAATCTCGATCATTGAAGGTTGCTACGTACAAGAAATATAATAAGTATATATAGTCGCCTATATATATTCTTGTGTAGCTTTGTTGTCTCTTGTGACACGTTGCTGACACTGCATGGCTGCTGAACTGACTGCCGGCAATGAAAAAAATTTGTTCAAATGCAGGTAAGGTTAGAAAAACTCGTTCACATAAAATATAAATTTACAAATGTGAATGATTTCGGTAAATCGAATTGTTGAATATCTTCAGACGCAATATGTGCACTTATATCTAATACTGCCTCTCCATCTACAATGCATCCACACCACGTCCCAAGTCGGAACGTTTCTGGCTTCTGAGATATACACCAAATAATTCCTAACGAATATTTATGTATTGACATGTTGAGATGGATCAACCCTTTAGATTCGGTATTTATAATGTTCCACATAATTAACAATAAAATCCGGTTTTCAGCGTTTTGGCCGCGATCCAGCAGTATTTAAATTGAATTTCTGCAAAGTAAATTGATCGGCGTTGTAAATTATAAGTTTCCTGCTGCTTTAATATAGCGGCCAACGAAAGTTCGAACAAATTATTCTAGTAGTCTGAGTATAGCGAGAAAAACCCTTGCTGTTAATTATCTACGGAGCATCGGAGGGCAAACGATGGATGCATAAATACTGATGATTGCAAATTACACTCTGTTATGTTTCCGTCCATACTCTTAGTTGCATCTCATTAAAATCTCTGATTGACAGGTTAATCAAAAGTACATGGAGCCAACCTCCCCTGGCAAATAAAATAGCCAAGCTGTAAGTCATTCAGCAGCTCGAGTGGGAAAGCCGCCGTCCTCAGTATTTGTATTCGATTCGATGCAATCTCTGACAAATAATCAAAGGAATTGACAGTGAATTACTTGGAAAAAACAGCAAATATTTATTTTTTAGTAGTAATATAAATTAGTTACAAAAATATACGTGAATGCACCCATATTTCAACGCATTGATGTTCAAGGGCAACGTATGAATAAGAAATAAGGCAGATATCGTAATTATTTACGTAAGGAACTTGTTATAATGTTTATA
Source organism: Hyalella azteca (assembly GCF_000764305.2). Lineage (NCBI taxonomy): Eukaryota > Metazoa > Arthropoda > Malacostraca > Amphipoda > Hyalellidae > Hyalella > Hyalella azteca. The sequence goes on along the minus strand of NW_025943130.1, from coordinate 135,609 downwards.
TTTCTAGATAACATTGCATATAAATTACTTGTTGAAAGTTCAGTTTAAAAGTTCTTACGAGGGTTCACTGAGAGTTGTTTTTTCAACTTATTCACCCACTAGCGTCAGCGGCACGAACAAGCAAATTAAGCTCAGATATGTAATTGCCGTTATATTTAGTGTCAACTTTCAGACTGACAACCCAAAAGAAGAAATTAGACTAAAAAATGTGTAAAAATATTACATGATTTTTGTGATTTAGTATTCTCACCTCGCCTATAAAACTTCAACATTCAAACACACGCTACGATCTTCATGCATTCATGAGAGAATTCCATATGAGCAGCTAGACAGCGCACGACTCAAGCTCATGTGGTGAAAAAAGAATTCTGTACACGCAACGATCTCATCAATACAGACAGGAATCGTCAATTTTTGTATGGCAAACTAAAGATTTTAACTGACGAAGTTCAGATGTAGCAAAATGTATTTAAATAAATTTGAAATATTTGTCTCGAATTTACTCTTTGATGGCCTTACTCCTGGGATGCCTGGGACTTCGGTGGCAACTGGCAGCGCGGGATGAATGAGGATTAATGGTGGCAATGCGGTATATATATATATATGTATATATATGTCAGTTCTAAATAGTGGCAATGCGGCAGGTTAGAGCGTATTGGTGGCATCACTGAAGGTGAGGGCTTGATGGTGGCAATGCAGACTGTCAGGGCTTAATAGTGGCAATGCAGACTGTCAGAGCTTGATGGTGGCAATGCAGACTGTCAGAGCTTGATGGTGGCAATGCAGACTGTCAGGGCTTAATAGTGGCAATGCAGACTGCCAGAGCTTGATGGTGGCAATGCGGCAGGTTAGGGCTTCATAGTGGCAATACAGACTGCCAGGGCTTGATGGTGGCAATGCGGCAGGTCAGGGCTCCATAGTGGCAATGCAGACTGTAAGGGCTTGATGGTGGCAGTGTGGCAGGTCACAACAAGGTTATAATGGCAGAGCCGTTGGTCAGGGCAAGGTTCTGATGGCAGGGCAGCAGTTCAAGACAAGGTTTAGGTGTAGGCACAGCAGGACTACGTGGAAGGTTTAGTGGCAGGGCGCAGGATTGCGCAGGATTAGTGGCCGGGCTTGCGCTGGAAATTAACTTAAGCAACGAGAGATTAAGTGCGTCTTGCTGCAGTGACAGGTGATCAGAGTCGGGTCTTAGGTCAAGATCCCTGCATATAATATTCTAATTACAAATGATATTACTCTGTACACGGCAACGTAATTTCCTTGTACAGTCTAAAACGTTATTGTTATTAAGCTTCCTTTGTGGCAAAGACGTTCAAAGAACGTTCAAACGTTATTTGTTGCTAGGAATAAAATCTTTAATTTTTATTTTAAAATTTTATTGAAAATTTATTCTATTTAAGCGGAATTCCCGTCCCCAAATGCAAATAGTCATATTTAAATAATAATTAAATCTCATTCGCGTTATTTCCAAATTTATATGCCCACACTTATTGCCTATACTTATATTAGGAAAGCCTTTCAAGTTTCTTACTCATCAAATTGCTCAGAGGCATAAATGGCAACCACTTCGTTTAGGCTGTGAGCCCATAATTAAACTGCCAAGCAGTGTACCGGTACGCGCTCTACCTTCTTTTCACTCATCATAATGTATAAGTATTGCATTAAGGCATTAATGTGATTATTTAATTGTGTACGTCTTATCACATGCTTGATGCTGTCGATGTTTACATACTACTCTTGCGTTCCATTTAGGATGATGAAATAACCTTTGTTCGCGGGCTTCATTCGCGATTATGTTAATGAACAATGGTGAGAATAATTTATTTATCCAGTAAAAAATTTCTTAATTTCACCTGGGATACGATATATTATCCAATAATGAATAAAATCGTTCGTATATCTCATGCAAAATTGAGAGTGCCATCACGAGAAAAAGAAAACAACATTTTATGGGACAAATTAAATTAATGAAAATGAGTGAAAAGCCTTCATTGCCTCCAAAAATTAAACCAATGATCGAATGGCTGATAATTAAATTTTTGTAGGAAAGGAGGACGAAACGAGATAAACGAAATAAATTTATAATAAAACGTATACCAACAAATAAAACAACTTCAAGTACGAGATAAAAAACCGTGTGTTCTCTTAACCGCCCATCACTAGATACACTTGTGCATAGTCTTGGCCTCAGATTCTTCCATTCAATTTCTTGTTTCGGAGCCGTCCTCGAAATAATAAATAAAAACACTAGTGTACTAGTTATTACTATAGTACACTAGTAGTAAACACTAAGTACCAGTGATTATCTAACAAACTTCCAAAGCAGGATATGATGCGAAAACATAACAACAATATATAATTGACTTAAACCAATAATAATTCTAACGTTGATATCAGGAGATGTTCAATTTTCTCGGTGATAATAAATAATTTATGATTAAAATCGGCTTCTTCATGGCTTAGATTTGTTCACTTTTTTGATTGGATGATTTGGCATTTATATCATTTAATTAAATTCAAATTTAAGAAATTGCGCTGTCTCATAGGATCATGTTATTATTAAAACTCAATTTCTTCTCGAAACATATATTAAGAATTATTTGAATATATGTATATTATGTACATTTTACAATATTTATAGAGTAGATTAACACATATGATAAAGATGGCATATTGTCGCTCAAAAAAAAAATTCTATATCAGTAAAGGATTATCTCGACTGACATGATTACGGCATCATTACTGGCATTTTGTTGAAAAATTCCAAAAGTGCCCTCATTATGACACAACCCGAGATAAATCAAACCGTTGCGTCGTCTAATGAATGGAAACACGCCTAGGTATATGAACTTAAAATATATTTCTTCTACACATTTCACAAAACGTCTTCCTGAAAAAATTATGAGTAAAATATCCGCTGTCGATATTTTACTCATTATTTTGCCGATGCAGATAGTTCCCTTTTCATAATTCACGTACAATTTTGGGGTGTTTTTACGTTATATATATACAAAAAAGCATGAATGGCAACGCACTACTTAAGGCCGATCGGCTTCAAGTAGCAGACCGAAGCAGACGCTGCTATGGTCAATGGTCATGGTTCGAAGTTTTCTAAGATATAACCCTTTTATTAACTCTAAACCAAACTCTAACTTCAACTTGGTTGATGTGGCAGAGATGAAAATCCTTGTCCTTTGTGACGTTCTCTAACAAACTCGCACAATTCTTTGAAGCAACCCTGCCCCGCGTGTCCTCCGGACTAACTACTTATAACCCTACTATTGTCTATTTTAATGCGCTGACCTAAACCTAAATCGGCCCCACTATACGTTCTTGCAACCCTCTGTTGATTTACATAGTCACGGCACGACCGCTCACTTAGATATTCTTTGACATTAGTCTTACTTAGGAAGAAATTTCCTTACAAAGGGATATTTCCCGTTGTTCACTTGGGTCAGTCAGGAGTATAGTTTGTGTCGATTTGCCACATGATCGGTTATTATATTGCAGAAGGTTTATTCTGGTGTTCGTAATCTGACAAATTGTAGTGTTCTGCTGTCACAGGACTAATAAGTGCACGAAGTAGAATCCGTTAGCTTTGTATTGATCTTGGAACCTGCGGAACAATTCTACTGTGAAATATCAATTGCCTCAGATATCTTTACATCGTCGCTAAAAATTAAATGACCATTCAACCATTCATTTTACTTATTCCTTCCTCGTTACTGGAAAAACAATTAATAAACTCGATTTGGCCTCACGGCCATTTTATAGAATATAATTTTTATGTACCAAATTTTTTCATAAAAACATTCAAATGTAGGAAAAGATATTAAATAAACAATAGATTAACCTAAATGATTTAGCATCACGCAGGTACTTCGATACTGCAAAATTTGGTCAGCTTACAAACAAGACGAACAACTACCCAAGAGATAATCATTCACATTTATTACGTATTTCTGTATTGTGTGTACATAATATTGGTAATTAAAAATACAAGCACTTTAAAGCTTTCGTTTTGGGCCACACAAGCGGTGTTAAATCCTAGAATGTCTAAAAAAATCCCACCCTCTCCCTTGTCAGCGGAACTTTTCCCTCGCCCCGCCGGGCGTCCTCCGCCCCAACCATCGCCATCACGTTGGGTGGCTTCGAAACCCCCATTCGACACCCCGTAAAGCTGGCGTTGATCGATCGCCTCTTCACGAATATCAAAATTGTCTGTCGTCGATGGCGAAAATTCTTGATCCCGGCGGAGTTCGACCGCAGAGTTCGTCGATGACTTCGATGGGCGATTGGACCAGCGCGCCGTCGACCTGAAGGAACAGGGCTAATATTAGGTGCACATTCATTTCATCAATACGCTAGTAATTTCTGGTCTTTATTTCGAATTTCAAGCACAAGTAAAATGAAAACAAGACCTGAGGAACTAGAATAAACGGTCGAACATTGACGCACAGAACACAAACGAAGAAGTTAGACGCTTGACTGGTTCTCCACTGCGCACCAAGAAGCACTCCCATGCACGTACCTAAGCAATTCGATGACGTAAAGCCTGACGCTGGTATCAGCTCTGCCCAGCGAGTTGGTGGCTACGCATCTGTACAGTCCGACGTCCGTCCAGTTAAAAGCGCGCACAACCAGCAACAGCGATGCGGTGTACTGCTGCTGCTGCTGCTGCTCCTGTAGCACATGTTTCGCACTGTGGAAAATGTGCGATCAATGCAATGCACAGTCACATTTCTATATGCGTGCATCGCGCTGTAAAAGGCATGTAAGCAAACAAAGTAACTTCGTTCTGCAACGCGTGCTTTGCACTGTTGAAAAAAGTGATCAATTCGAAGTAAATCTACATTACAATGCGTGCTTCGCGTTGAGGAAAGGCGGACTCAAATTTAAAAATATCTGCACTGTTACGAAGAAAGTTTTTTGAACCTCATTAATAAGTACAAAATAATTTTAGCTTGCATTCAGCAAGTCTTCATTTGAGATTCGATGAAATGAAACAATAAGTATGTATATTGTACGCAAAAATTTACTTCAAAAATCCACGCTTAGGTGACGAGAGTTACTTTTATGATTGCTTTATATTTTCTCTGATGACTTGACGAAATATTAACTGATATGACAGCGAACAACTTTATCGAGCAGACGTAATTTCTCTGGTCATCTGAGAACTCACGAGTATTTAACGTTTGAGCATATGCAGTTCAGTGCTGGTGAATAATAGCGTCATATCTCCTAGAGTAAAACTTGTAACCTTATCTGTGATAAGAACTTGTGACCAGATGAGTGCTCTTGGAAAAGAGTTTGCAAGCTACGGCGCTGCTCGATGTGACCGGTTAGCTCGATCACCGCATAATTTTGCCCCTATATAAACATCATGTGAGTTTATGAGCGCAGTATTTAGTTACATATAATTAAATAATGTAAATATTTTTTGTGTAGCTTTGAGCTTCAGAAATAATTCTGTTCGAACAAGATCACTATATTTTTCATAGAAATTTGATCGAAACGAAAAGAGGGCAAATGCACTTTGCGTATCGTATCTCGTTCTCGTGGTCAGCAATGTTTTACAAGGAATTAGATATAAAAATAAAACATGCAGTGAAAATCTAGTAATATTAATATTATTATGAGACGGCAGAATTTTCTTGTTTATTTGCGTACAATTAATGATCAGAGAATGCATAATAATTTTCATGGAGTCGAACAATTCTTTAGATGACGTTGGTAGATCAGAAGGCAGATTTAGCAAATAGTAATAATATATTAACGACGTTTCGAATGTAGCAAAATTCCTTTTTAAGTTACGAGAAGCGATTAATAATGAAATTTTGTTGGTCATAAGACCACAATACACGTAAATAAGATACAACACAAAATTTTCGAGTCGGAAAGTCCTTCCGCAAACAAAATTAAATTTTTTAGACAAATCCGTTAGCTTGGAAATCGATTGCTGGGGTCCAATTCAAAATTAAAAGGGTTCCAACAATCGTTGGTCGGTTAATGCTGTGCACCTCGATCTGCACGATGATGCTGGTGGGTTTCTCCAGCGCGGTGCGTGCCATGCGTCTTGTGAGTTTGTCCTAGTGTCCAAATGTTGAAGAAGTCTACAACCTTCTTTGAAGCAAAATTTATAAACTGCACTGGTCTCTTGGAGAATTTCTGCTTTTTGGCAAGAGCCATTGTTTCGTCTAGTCAGGAGTTTGACGTTGTTGTCATGCAAGGGTGTCGCAAAGCATATTGAATTCATCAATGATCTTGAGATGTAGTTGCTTGTTTGTAATACTCAATGTTGCAGTTGATGTCCAATTCTTCCGACGTAGTTCAAAATATTAAGAAGTCTACAACCTTCTTAGAAGCAAAATGACTCGAAAATTTTGTGTTGTATCCTATTTACGTATATATGTCCAACAAAATTTCACTATTCAATGCTTCTTTTAACTTGAAAATGAATGTTGCTACATTCGAAACGTCGTTAATATATTATTACTATTTGCTAAATCTGCCCTCTGATCTACAAACTTCATCTAAAGAATTGTTCGACTCCTTGAAAATTATAATGCATTCTCTGGTCATTAATTATACGCATATAATATTAACATGTCGACTAATAACAACAGGGGCAGAAATTTACCCAGGCAGCAGGATCTCTGCGGTGCCTCTCTGCCAGTAGACGATGGCGGGAGGGAAGGCCTCCACCAGACACCTGACGGAGACCTCCGTCAGCAGCGGCGCTCCCAGTAGCTGGTTCTGTACCTTCACCTGGGGCGCGACTGCCGACACCACGCATCATATTATATTATTTATATAATATTTAATTTGGACACCACTACCGGGGAAATTTAGATGAAAGAAAAATAAATTTAACGAGCTTAGAACACTCCTTTTGTTTCTTTAGTTGAAATTAATCGTCGAATAAAATAAAAGTGCAAGTAACATTCGGCTTAGTAAAATAAATTTAAAGGAATAACGAAGCGAAAAAATTGTGACTTAAAATAAAAAGACATTATTATTATTTCTGTATTGTGCTCAGGTAAAAGATTCAGGATTAAGAGGCTCTCAAGTTATCAGATGTACATTTAGCAGCGCTCATGTGATGAATTTATGTCAGCTACAGACGTCGCGCCTGCACTGGCCGCGTAAGAACCGCAGATAAGAAGCCTTTATTTAACAGAAGTTGAGATCACTGCTGTTGCTCATGTTTCTCTTGTTCCTTGCGTCTTTTATTCCTGTGGCATTCTAATTTAAGTTTCGGGAAGTGAGGTGCATTATTTCACGTGGCCATTTTTCATGGTCCTAATGCAGAATCAAAGGATAGCTAATTTTGTCCTGCTGTCTTTTAAACAGCTGTTGTCACCCGCTCAGGGCACCGAGCAGCATGAACTTGTCGCTGAAAACATTTGTTTCCGAGAGCGACCGCCACTTAAAACTTGAACAACTTTTTCTTCAGTCCGCTTCGGTTAAATTTGCTTCAGAAACTAGACTCTCACTTTTTACCGATCGGTTCTTCAAACAAACTCCTGAATTTAAGTTCAGGTAAAAATCTTGTAATGGCTATCTTTAATTTCGAGCAATTCATGAACTAATTTCCCAAAATGTATTTAAAACCTTGTGAAGTTCGTTGCATTTAAATTCTTGGATGAAGTAAAGCTCGTTATATTTGCGATTTAAATAAATAGTTATCAACTCACAGATATTGATAAATAATCAATTTTCCTTCGCTAAAGTCGCTCTTCGTTAAAGTCGTGTTTACGTTGCAGCAAATATTTGTTGAGCGTATCACAAATATTACGTCATAAATTGTCGTGCACGAATTGAATTCGCGTCTCCATGACTCGCGCGAGCCCTCAACACTTCACATTGATGGATTCAGAGTCTCTAGATCATGGATTGTGATTTTGAAATTTGTTAATAGAAAATAACTTGGACGATGAGATGGTGACACATCACTCACAGTTGATGCTGAGGGTGGTGACACATCACTCACAGTTGATGCTGAGGGTGGTGACACATCACTCACAGTTGATGCTGAGGGTGGTGACACATCACTCACAGTTGATGCTGAGGGTGGTGACACATCACTCACAGTTGATGCTGAGGGTGGTGACACATCACTCACAGTTGATGCTGAGGGTGGTGACACATCACTCACAGTTGATGTTAAGATTGATGCGCTTGCTGACAGATGGAGGGACGCCGTTGGAGGCTATGCAGAGGTAGGCCCCCATCTGATGGCGCACCACAGCCTGCATCACCAGCGCCTCGCCCGTCACTTCTGACGTCACAAACATACCAGAAAACTCAACGAAAATCTGTGAAAAATTCATCTTTCCTCAAAGACAACGTGTATATAGACAGTTGTTTAAATGTTTAAGAAAATTGGATCCATATGACTGACTTCATCTGAAGAAAAAGCAGACAATCAAAGTCAAGGGTTCTAGAACAGCTCTTAAGGTTTGTTGGTCGTGGTCTTAACTAGGAAACGTTCACAACTAAAATGGGTGTTCGTAATAACGCATTAATAATCTCAGAAATTGTACACGACCTCTGAGGAAAGTGATACTTCATATTCAGAGCATCTCTGTTGCGAGTTTGTTGCTGCAAAGTGATAGCAGTTCATTGAAACACATATTTCATCCTACAACTTTCATCCTGCTACCCAATTCTTCTGTTTGTCTAACAAATTTTTGAATGCGGTTTAATTTTTGTTGGCACAATAAGTTCATTTTGCAATCTGTCTGTCAATTCAATGTGCTCGTAAATTATATTATGTATTAAAAAACAAACGAAATGTCCAATGTGGTTCAGAACATGCCGTAGTCTAGTTTCACGGCTATAGAAGTATGAAAAGGTTATGAAAATTAATGGATTATACTGGCCGAACAGTGACATTTTCTTTCCCCCACCTCGATCATAGAGCTGACGTAGCACTGATACTATCCTGCCGTGCCAAACTGGGTCAAGATAAGGCAAAACTGGGCAAGACACGAACAGAAGCTGCTCCGTGATTTGTAATAAGCTTCCGTCTTTTCTCAGAATAAATTTCCTGGAGCTTACGAGTGGCGGAAGATACGGCGACGGGACGGCCGTCCTCGCGACGCCAGGTGATCAGAGGTTTGGGGTAGCCGCGCGCGGCGCAGACCAGACGAACAGACGTGCCCTCTGCGACGCTCGTGTCAGAGGAGGTGTTGCTGTTGATGATGTCGGGCGACACTGCAGGCCATCGCAGCAAGCGCGTGATCAGAGTTATAACTTATATTATTTGAGTGTGAGAGCTTTTAGTTTATATTATTTATGAGCTTGAGGGCTGATGCTGTACGAGTTTGAGAACTTATAGTAGTAACTTATAGTAGTAACTTATAGTAGTAGTATAAAGTACAATACTATTAAGTAGTATAGTATAGTAGTAAGTATAAACTGTGAGTTTGTAGTGCGTAATTTCTCGCCCTATATAGTATTAACTATATAGTTTAGGAGGGAGGACGTGATGTCAAATAGGCGACTTCAGATGTAAATTTTGTACAAGAGATATGAGATGGAAACATGTAATTTGCAATGTTCCCATCTCATATCATGAACATGAAAAACATGATTCAGTTGCACGAAGCCTTTATATTTTTAGGAAATTTCCAGTGAAACATATTTCCCCACAATAAATTGCAATTTATCAATAAAATGAGATCGTATGTGAATAATTATCTTATCATAATTTTTTTCGAGTTGAAACAACGCGATATCTCGTTTTACTTTTCATCATAGTGCCAATGTTGATTCTTCCAAACACAAGTCATGCGAAATAAATATTACAGGGAGCTTTCCAAAGACAATTCGAGCATTCATAAAGCATGTTGAGAAATTTGAATGTTGCAAACAGGGCTACTGATCTTGGGCAAAACAGCAACATATAATCGATCAAATTTATTGGATTTACTAGAAAAATTTTACACGATTTTAGGAGTTTTGAGCAGCCATTTAAATAGAAAGTGCATTTTTGAGTCCCTCAGAACAATTTACCGCATTTCTGAGGAATCGAAAAATTAATGAGCAAGTTTTAAGATTAACTTCATCTAATCAAATTTCAAATGAAATGAACGGTTGTTTGGTTTCTTTTCTTTCAGCATGTAAATCTATCATCATTAGTTCGCAGTAACATTACCACACACAGTATTTTTCAAGGTAATTTCTTCAGAATTTCTGTTAGTTACCTTCATAATAAAAGGTTACGTCTTCTGCTCTCATTATACAATTTCAATGAACGTTTTGTTCATTCCAACATCGTATTTTTGTATTAATACTTAATTATTTGATTAAAAACAATCATGGATATACTATAATGAAATAACAAAAAATTAAAAATGGTGGTGAGTCATCACCATTTTCATTATTTGTTAGTGAAGCATCAAAATCATCCGTGAGTGTGGGTGGCATCATCGCCCTAGCAATCAACTGTGAATGTCATGTCATCATTCTTAATGTCAGCCATCAGGTCCAACATCAGGTACGGACGTTTATTTAATACGGTCGTCATAATAAATAGTCCATTATCCAGTGGCCTGATTCAGCTCGACAAATATGCTTAATAAATATTTTGTTTATAGCCAAGGAACATACATATGTATGTGTTTATTAATTTGAGGCTATAAGTATTCCTATACTCCTTTTAACTTTCCTTTCCTGAACAAACTTTTATTTCATTCATTGAATTAAAAATAAAAGATGCAGTGTGATTTTGGCAATAAACATACATGGGTTACAAAAGTATTGTACTTAAAAAGTATGATTTTTCGAAGATCAATATCTAAAGACGAGCATTCTAGTGTCTCTGAACATCTCACGAAATTAAGGCAAAGTAATGACAGAGGCAGCGAGGAGCATACAGCATATGCAGTACCTGAAGCTGCCCTCCGCTCTTCTCTGGAGCGCAAATAGAAATTTTCGCGCCTCCTTCTTCCTCAGAGCAAACAATTTCCTTGACCAAGTGAGCGCTACAAAATAATAATGAATCCCTTGCCGAGCATTAAACACTGATTGGCCGCACAAAACCCGCTTATAGTTCATTTTGAATAAGCGCCTTAAAAAATATCAATTAGGCTTACATGCGCATCCCATTATCTCCTATGAGCGAGGTGAGGCTTGACGCAAGCTTGTAGGTGTTTGCACTATACGGATATATCTTTGTAAAGAATTTTCCCGAATCATTCAATGCCTTCATTATCATTATTTCAGAACCTATTTTTATTTTACAGCTTTCGTGCAGTATTTCTAATAAAATTAAATATTAAATCTTGGTATTATTATAACACTTTATTATCTAAACTTTTTAATCAATTGTCAAGGACGCCTTATCAGACAATTATGCATCCCCTTTTAATTTCATTCATTTTTATCTAATGTTAACCTGTACAACATAAGAAGGTTAGAATAAATTCAGCAATACCCAACCAATAAAAACGTCAATTTAAAGATCAAGCTGTTAATGAAGCCATAACACATATATAAGAAACATTTAAAGAAAACTCCGTCGAGTGTCGTGTCGTCACACGTGAGCTCATGCAGTTATACCGTAATGCAGTGCATTGATTCAGAAATTTGAGATTGAATGATACTTGATGGCGTAACTTCGACTGTTTTTACGGTGATCGCTTTGAAACTTAGTTTGACGGCACGTTAAGGTTGTTCAGGATCTTCGATTGCACTGTGTTTGGCGTAAAATTTTTATTTTTTTTTTTCGATATTTGGGAGAGAAATTTCTTCGATTATACGATGTTTGCCCTACAACTGTGAGAACTCGTTTTGTGGTCGTTCTAGAATGAATGTGTGAACGGTAGAAGTTTTATCCTTTGAATGCTACACGATTAATTAACAGCTTAGGAACTTTTGACAGTTTGTTCCATGGTCCGGTTGTTAGCAATCGGTTGTTAGAATGAGGGTCAGTCTGCAACTTTGTTTTAAGGCGTACGATTTAAAACTTCGAAATGATTAAGTATAATTATTCGACTAATACTCCAGAATTATAAATCTCACGGAAAAAATATTATAAAATATAACTTTTATGAAGTTTAGCGTAAGCCAGCGCTCGACCAACAGGACCTCTGCACTCATGCGCTTCTGACTCCCACCGCCAGATGTTTTGAAGTTCATTTAAAGTCATTTAAAGTCAATTTAGCTTCTCTAAAAAAAAACCTCTTAAACTGCAAGAATGCTCGTGGGGAAATTTTTTGAATGAAACTCTCGTAAACTTTGTATAATCGCATTTTCTGAAAAATTAACACTCTATATTTTTATGAATTACTGTCATCATTTTCCCAGCCATCATACACCGTACTTTGAAAAATTACTAAATTCTTGATTTTGCCAGCGAATAGAAGCGTTAATTTACCATTAAAGCCGACGTCACTGTAATCAGAAATCAAACAATTTCTATTTAAATAATATTTTACGTAGATGGCAGTTTTATCACCCTATCTCGTTCATAAAGGCTTGAATTAATAAACAATGCAAAATTTCCTCGGTGAACGACACAAATTGATATGCTCTTCTTTGATTCTTACGAGACGGATTAGTGTGTAAGATCTTTTTAATAATTAGAGTTAAGGATTACCTTCCGTTATGCTAAATCCTTCGAGAGCGCGAAGCATCATGGCAGCTCAGACGATGGTTGAATTAATACAACCATGTACATTAATATTTGTTACCATGGTTGTATTAATTCAACCACAGCTCAGACGCTCGGGACTCATGCTGCTCGTATTGCTGCATCTCTTCTAACTTTGTTACAAAAATTGAATGTTTGTTTTTGTCCTCTAGCTTTTCATTTTAATTTATTCAATCGCATATAATATTCATTAGGGCATTTAAAGTTTTATTTTAGTATTTTCTGTAGTCGTTGTTATATTGCAGATTCAAAAAATTCATACGTATTACAACCTCAGCATACTATTTTACTACATATTTTCTAGCGTTCACTTCACTATCTTCTTTTCTAATTTTCACTCATTTTGAACTAAACCCATTGCTTGATTTTGTGAAGTTAATAATTTTTAATTAATTAGTTTATTGCGCAACTTGGGGCCGTCATTGATAGCTTCCAAGCCGACCATTTCTTTTGTACGCGCAGAAAGAAAAGGCGGACTGTTCTAAATTCATGATGTTATTCTATTATTTTCTCATCAAACTAAATTGACAGTACAGTTGCATTTTAAAACGTTACTTATATAATTCTACAGAGATTCTTAGGAGATCCTTACACAATATTCTATATGGTATATTGTCGCCACTGAGCGAATTCCTTCCGATTTGCGTGCCTCGTCGTCTCGGTTTCAATGATCGATCCTCCGTCCCCTCAAGAAGCAATTGATGCAACAAGCTCCTGGCATCCCGCCAGTCCGCGCTACGCTTTCCGTAGCCAAGAAAAATTATAGTGATTCAGCAAGAAAATTCCTGTCACTTCCCTGAGGCAACATGAATCATCTTCTTGCCTTCGTCAACAGAATAGCAGAAATAATTTCCCCCTGTCAAATGAGAGCACTGGATCAAAAATAGTTATTGGATGAAGATGTTGGGATGCAGGATGAAGTGCAGGATGAAGTGCAATAGTTAAAGGATGAAGTGCATATGTGAATTCTCGATTTTTGCATTGATTGAAACCAGGTAGATAACCTGATTTCATCATATGTGTGCTCAAGTACCTCGAAGGGTAATTAGAAATGGCTAAAAATTAAGCATATATTTTGCGGCTGAACTCAGCGCGACATCGCTCAACCTTTACAGCAAATTGTTCATGGGCAATTGTCTTTATTGTATTATTTATCTTTTATAATTAGCAAAGAAGTTCCCTCATCTATTCATAATTTCCAAATATATTGACCTTTACTTTATTTCATCATCAACAATTTCATTTTTCTACATGATATAACAATAATACTTTTTCTTATATTATTGTTAATTAAAGGTCGATTAGTTACATTATCAGAGAGATTTTTTTACAATATTAATCTATTCAATCAGTGCTATTGTACATAATGGCTAGCTAAATAATGAATAGGTTTCTTTTAATCAGTTTAAATGGTCCTCGCATGGAGACGAAACCTGATGCAAGTGATGCCTCTAATGGAGCGGCATGAGCCCAGTTCCGGGAATTCTTGCTAATCGGAGGAATGGCGTCCGCCCGTGTCGGCCGGATCGTGCATTAGCGAACACGGCAGCCCGCTGGCGGCGGGACTCGGGCTTGGCGGAACTCTGTGAGCTGCGGGCGTCATTTGGCACAATCATGGGCGATTCATCGCCGGCCAGACGTGCATATAAGATGGAATATTACAAATGGAAGTTAGACTGCTAATTATTTTGACCGCATTGTTATGTACGCGCTACTAAGCAACGTACGTAATTTAATTTGGTTGTGTATTTGCATACTCTTGTTGATAACCTACATCATAAGTGTTGTCGAACTGCTTATTTGTATGGTTAAATGACATCCAAAAATTATAAATTACGACTGCATATTAAACAATTTTGTTAGAAACCGAAGTAATATAGTAATCGTGAAAAATATGAAGTGATGCAATAAATACTTGACTTCCCGTTCAATGAATAAATATGTTCTGAGATCGTGTTACAAAAATGCTTAATCAAATGAAGTTTATGAAATTTTTCTAATTATATTTATTTGCACATTCAGCAGTAAAATGCAGTACAGGAGAACTAATAATTATATAAGTTGTAAACAGGCCTAATTCATGATCTGAGTTCATGAATTAGGAGAATTTATAACGAATTGATGGCAAGACTGAATTCTCATTAGGAAAACAAAAAACAAATCATTTATTTCATTTAAATGTTTCAGTGAGTTTCGCTCTTTACTAAAGACTGTCCAAAGTGGCATTGTTATTGTAATTTAAAAGTTTTCTATTTTAATATATTTTAAAAATAATTTTATTTCCCCGGCTCAGTGGTTCTCAACTTTTTTTGTAATTGAGTACCACTTGTTGATCCCAGTAATTTGCTGAGCACTAATTATTAAACATATTATTCCCCAGTATGTGGTATTGGATCTAATCAATGTTAGTTTATAAGCTACAGGCGAGTAAATGTTCTGTTTGATGTATATGTGCGCTACAGGCGAGCGGCTTGTGTAGATGGTTTCCGTTGGTCAATTAACATATTTTTGAATTGAACGAAATACGAAATTCAAAACTTCTGTAACTTTCCTTCATTTGGCCAGGAATTTGAATTAAATGCTCGGCTGCGCCACCTCGCTGCAAATAATTTAATCTTGCCACGAAACTTTGCCAGGCGAGTTAGTTTAGCATAAACTGGCGACTTTAGTAGTTGTCAGTTTATTGTTATTTGCGCGCCGCTTGTACGGCCGTCGACGAACACAAAAGAGAAGGAGCTAACACAATAACTGAATACCAGAGATATAATGGAAGGGGTGACTTATCTACCGCTATGACTAACCATCGTCTAACGCTATATTTTCTTTGTGGTGATTTTTGAAATTTTTTTGGTTAGTAATCTATCTTTTTGTCAATTGGTTGGGATATAATGTCCTCGGTTGTAATAAATGATTGTTAAAATTGCATTATAATTTCAATATTCTATCGGGAATGTGAACTCGCTATCAGACAAACTCGCAATCATTTTGATGCCATCTATGGCCTTGCGTATCCCACCAACTAGTGTCGCCAGTCCGATGCGTAAAAATCGCTTTTTATATTTTCTTCGTCCCGCTTGTCGCACCTTTAAGGGACATAATAGCATCCTCAATGGTTTTTCAACAGCGAATTAGGAGATAAAGTTGCGTCAGATTGGTCGGTTTTTTGCGAAGGGACAAATAATGGCTGGAAACTTTAATTAAAGTTACCGACATTTTTGCGACGACTGGAGAGACATGTTTTTCGGTCGCTGCCTTGACTTATAAAGGAAATTTCTCTTTTAATTTAAATGATTAAATTTGATTAATGAGTCATTCCTGAAGATTGTCATTCAGAATATGGATGAGTGGTTAGTGCATGGGAGAGTATACAGCCTTCTTACGCCTATTCACGATCAATTATCAAATATTTCACGCTCTGCAAGAAATGTATATAATGATGCGATTATTTCATAATAATTTTCCTAGGTATTTAGATAATTTGAATCCTTGTGCACGTGCAAGAAATTGTTGAAAATAATTTATTTAAAAAAGGGTTGACGGAGAGGACTCTCTCTGAAAAGTGTTGAAATTTAATAACGACCTTTTAGAATCAATCGTAACTTCTCGATTCTAATTAATACTCCTAAACGTTGTAGCGTCAGCAAGCTTTAATGATATCAATCGAGATACCGACGTCATAATTTTCTTGAAACTGCAACGTAATCGACGTTTCGAATGCAAAAATCTTATATATATCTATGCCTTGCGAATATTTTTCGATAGCGTTTTTTACAACCTTCAACAACGTTTTACAACCTTTTTACAACGTTTTTTACAACCGTTTTTTACAACCTAGTAAACCTTCCAGCTGTTAAAGTGGTAACAATCCTGGCAGAAAGTAAGGCTAACTGTGAATGATATCCGCGTGACGGAAGACGGCTTGATTAAAATATTTTTTCGCATGGAATATTGTTTTTATCAGTCAGGTCACGCTTTATTTGGCTTCAAGAATTTTAAGTCATTATTAGAATGCAGCCAAGAAATATGCAATTGATCTATTTGTAATTTGATGACTTTCGAAAATAATTTTGAAATACCCTGTTGTAATACATATTAATTCAGATTGGTAAATGTATTTTGTGGCTATGCGTCTTGTTACACGAACTGATGAGATCTTGACGAGTTTCGGGGGTAGCGAGAAATTATTATTACAGTTACTTACTGCCTTTTCCAATTTATTTATCAAGTTTGACTCAATGATTATTTATTTGCCAAAGTAGTGAAAGTGAAAACCTGTGATAAGACTAGTTTAGCCTTTGTAAGCACCAATATCTTTTTGTCTGATCCGTCACTCAACTGCCGCTCTAATTCTAATGCCAGGCCGTGTGATGACATCTCCGTTTTAAAGAGTTCCGTGATTAAAATGCAAGCTTCCGATTGACTAATTGATGATTTTGTCTACCGATACTATTGGTACAATAAAATCACAGTATAATTTTATTATCACAAGCAGGATAATTTAGAGCACGACCAAACGTCCTCTTTATCCCCTGCGCTCTAAAACAAAACGTACCTAAACTCGGAGACGTAAAGTCACTCTAATTTATTTACTTCTGCTTCGCAAAGGTCTTCCCACAAGCCTAAAAATTTTAAGAATATGAAGCGGCTTTTTGGTAACATCGATGGCAGTAGGAGTGTTGTATAGTCACGTTTAAAGAAAATAATGCCATATCTATTTATTGAAATTTATCAATGAATCTTTCATAATTTTTAATACTTGTTCGAGACCAGCTTTAATTAAGGCTCGACAAGGTTTAGCCAACAGCAACATAACAGAAGTAATGTTGTTATTATTATGCTTATTGCTGTTATTATATTATAAGAAAAAGGAATAAATCTATCACTGACCCTGTATCCGCCCAGGCCGTCCACGGAGCAGGACAGGACCGCGTCTCGTCCGGCAATGACGGTCACGTTGTGAATTTGTTCGCCGAACTCCGGCTCCGTTTTACCGCCGTCGCCCCTCACACCGCCTGCATGGTGGAAGACGGGCTATGGTGTAGAATACGCAAGTATAAGACATTATAGTGGCAGAGCACAGACTTTTTACGACTTTTCCCTAAGTTCCGTGTTTCGAGGCTTATAAGAAGCCCAACGAAACATTATGGACACTAACATTATATATATTATCACACATAGATATTGAATAAATTTTGAACTAGTTCAGTGAATTAAAAATGAACTGATTTCTGAAAAATTCTTTCATCTGCCACTATGGTCTCTGATACCACTTACTCGCGGATAGGAAACTGTCGTCAAGCAACGCATCTACCCTCGATATATGTAAAAAAAGTTGCCTAAGGGCTATGTATAGTCGTTCTTCTACAGCATAAGCACAGCTCCTTCACACTTTGGAAAAGTCAAAATCATCGATGGGATCAAACAAGGTTATTAATTGTCATTACTAATCATAAGCATATAATTAATCATAACGTCTATAGTCACGTGACTGACGACTTGTTACTAAAAATTTTTGAAATCGCTAAGTATTTGATTTTATTCCTCTACATATATATTAATTGCAATTCAAATTAAAATTACTATTCAGTTCAAAAGACTGTCCTGCTATAAACATTGGAATTAGGAGTACTCCATCAAATATTTTAACTTTCTAAGCCTTGAGCACGTTGACTGGCAAATTACATCGAACATTATTATTACTCGAAGCCGACATCCTCACCCACTTCTTCGCCAACACAGTCAATGTGAACACCATATTTATCATAACTTTTTGTTCACAAAAGTCGTTCCATTGACGAGGATAAATGCGTCTGGAAACAAGTCGGCCTTCGAGCAAGACTGGACTCCCGCCGACACAGGGGCGCCTTAAGGCCGCCGACTTGTAAATGGAAGACGTACGGTTTCGCGAAAATTATTCTAACAGAAGAAATGAGTTATGACTGTCTAACTCACATGTCAATAAATCCAATAGGCTTTTTATGAGCATATTGGGCCTAAGGCTCGCAACAGGCTGCACAAAATTATTCAGATCTTCAAGGTGCACACCGTGGACGCAGTGAGGTCCTCATATATACAGAATCTCATATATCATCCAGGACTTAAAAGATCTAAGTTTCTAACGCATGTAAAAGACCTTGTATAGCCTGTGAAGATCGGTATATGTTCAACCAAAGGATATGAATTTGTGTCAATTCGTTGAAATGTTAAATTAAAAACTGTGTCGTTATTAATCATTGAGCTGTAAAAAAGGCAAAATAAAAAATGTAAAACATAGCAAACTTAAGTGAACCTATGATTGCGTTACTGTGTTGCATTGTTTCTACTGCGCTTTGTGTGTGTTTATCGAGTGATTTCAATTTAATAGCTGTGAATTTTTTCCTTATATCATTTCATTATTTACTTTCAGTTACTTCAATCGCATAGTCATGTAAATGCTTTATCTGTGCTTCAATAGTTTCACATTTTACCTACTGAAGCTTAAAATTAATAAAGAAAAATTTAGCTCCATATATTAAAAACAAATGGTTAATGTTTTATTACGTCGCGGCAATCAGGCCTGACTTACAATCATGCATTGCGGCCTGCTTGCGAAAGCCGAGAATTGCTCGTAAATAACTTGAACCCATTAATAGCAGCGGGTGGCACTGATTCTATGTCTTATTGATGAGACGCGCGCGACAACTTTATATATGGTCTAAACAGTCTTGAAGCATCCTATGGCGAAAACGAATTCTTGTTTATGACACGGTAATATAGGAAACAATCAGTAGATTCGGCAGAAAAGAAAAACTTCTTATCACCAATAAGTACGTATTTCCCTGGACACGTTTATTTCTAGAATAAACTGTTTTTTCATGGATTATGTTATTGCCGGATTGGAGGAGACAATCTTCGGAGAAGAACCTCACCTATATTAGATCGTCTCTCGTTTATCCCTTACTAACTCTATAAACCTTATCCAAAACAGCAATATCCCAGCTGCAGAAAGTCCAAAATAAGGGAAAAATGAACTTTCAAACAAAAAACAAACAAAATATGTTCCACAGTGTTCCTATCTAAAAAAGGACCAATTGGTGTTTGTGAATGGAATGCTCTCACTTTAGCATGACCGAGGTAGCCGAATTCTTGCGTTTACTGGAGTGTCGTATAAGGAAAATCTTTAAGAATGATCCATCGCACCAAATTGTAGATCTGAATCGACTGACGAGGTGAACGCGAGAACCTACCAGTATGAGCAATTGCACCTCGGATGCCGGTGACGTGGAGAAACTGTCGTAATCTTTGGAGTATCAACAATCAAGATGTGTAGAAAAATATATTACATTACCAAAAAATGAAAATTTGCACTCTGCAGCTTCGGAAGATTTTCGTGAATTCAGAAACAGAGTAATGATTCCCCGCAAGTGTATAAGAGCTTGCTCATAACAGTTGTTTGTGAAAGTGTAGTATTACATGAGTTATTTTGAGCCACCGTTCAAGTACTTCATGGCAAGATCATATAGGTATTGGGAGTGTTTAAAATAGAAAGAAATAGGAAAGTGAGAAATGGTTGCCGACCCTCCATGAAACAGCACCTACATTATTTTCCATACTAAAAAAGTCACCCACTACGCTAACATTAGGAAGTAAGGCTTTAAAAATAATTCAATGCTTGCATTCATGAAAGAAAAACTTTGCAAGATAACAAATAAGATAAAAAAATTAGCTACTAACATGAAAGTGTCTAGGAGTGGTACTAAGGAAACTGATAATTTGCGGTGGCATCGACTAAATTCATTCAGGTTTTTTTCACTGAATGTTTAAATGAAACGAGTGGCACTCCTCAGATCTGAGAGGAAGAACCATTGTTTAATCAAAGAGATAAAAATGGTCCAAATAAAACATAAAAACTGTCGAAAACATTCAAAATGAAAATGTTCTCTTGAGTTTGGCAGACGATTGTTCATATATAAATCCCTATTTCAAACAAGAAATCCCTATACAAACGCCTATTTCACACGCAGTTATCGAGAGCAGCTTGACAATTAACAGTCGTCCTGGAAGTTACCCTCAACATACCCTCTCGCTAACACTGAACCAGCATTGAATACATTGCCAGCTGTGCAGGCGGAAGTGAATTTATGAACTTTGAAGCGTTGAACCTCCTTGTAGCCTATCTTCAAATAATTCGAAGTTTGATTTAAACTTTGTGTTAATTTATAAAAGCAAAGTTATTGTTACGCGTTTTAGTCTGAAGCCCATTTTCAAATATTTCGAAGTTTGACTTAAACTTTCTGTTAATTTATAAAAGAAAAGTTATTTAGTATTATTACGAGTTATAGTCACAAATTTTTTTATCGTAAAAGACTGAGAACAGATGAGACATTTCAGTAGGAAGGCTTAACTGAAAGGTTACATTCTATTCATGCAATAATAAATTAACGTTACCCGAATATCAACCGTGAATAAAATCAAACATAAGCATATGTTTTTGTACTAACAGAACCTGTTGAAGTATATTATTTTATTGGATAGGATAACCTAATTCTATTTATTAATTCAGTCTATTAGTAAATTCGCGGCTCCCCCAAATCCGAAATTAAACTTCATTTTTTGCGCAATTATTCTTGATTCAAACTCGTGTGGTGGTCTTGAATTATTTTTACCTGCACTCTTTTTCAATTTCTTTTCGATTTTCTTTGGGCTATTAAATAAATTCCTTAAAACTCCGCGGAAAATGACCATGATGTTCTACTATATTTTAACTACATCATACCCTCGAATTTTTCACATTACTTCCCGTAATATTTTAAATTGCTGTATATATAGCAGCATTATGTTTATAAGTATAATAAATAACTAGCAGCCTAATGGAACTCATTGTTATTTATTTGTCTGCTCACTCCTATGCCCAGTTTAAAAATGCGCTCGCCGAGATTCCTATGTATTTTCAGTTGGACGTAAAATGAAATTGGATTTTTATTTACAGCAGAGCAACGCTAAATTCAAGTCGTTGCATATTAAAGCGTTTCTTTGCGTTGCGATTCGTTAATGGAATACATTTCCGTGATAACAGCGTTTAATTTAACATCATTTTTAAGCTGATTTTCAGGCTAATTACTGGCGCTGTGAAGAGTTTTGCGAAGCCGGCATCGCCCGATGAAAATAAGCTTCGCCTGATACGACGTGCGCTACAGGGGCTTGATTTTGTGGGATTGTTTCAACTGCAACTTGTAAGAAACCTCAACTTTTTATGATCACGCAGGCTTGTTTTGCAAGCAATATGCATTTTAATGAAGTCGTCGTAATTCTTAAATAAGCACGAAAATGTATTTACTGATCATTTACCGAGATACTAATACGATTATTGGTAACGTTTTTGAACAGTAACGCATTTGTTAAACAATAGGAGTGGAGTATTAAATGCATCGTAGTGTTGTAACCTTGAATTCGTTTATTTGTCGAGCAGTGCTTCCAAAGGATTCAAACAAATAATACTTTTATTCTCATCGCCGATTTTCCGAGCTTTCAATCGATTTCATTTCGAATATTTATTATTAATATTATATGTATTACCGTATTTCTTAACTATAAATAATAAAATCATTATTATTAAATTTATTATCTATTATTATTTTAAAAATCAGTACTAATAGCAATTAAACTTTGACTTATAATATATAAACTCACCTAGCAGAGCCGCAGTGACGGCAACCAGCTCCAGCAGGCGGTAGCTCGCCATCGCTTCTCTTCTCGCTAACCTGAGGTGCGCGGACACGATATTAACTTTCATTATTTTTAGTTACAGTTTGTGTAACAAACAAACTGTAACTAAAAGTTTGTAAGTGTAAGTGTAACTAAAAGTTACAACAAACAAACTAACATGCGGTTTTGTTTAGTTACAGTTTGTTTGACATCGCATATGCATGATAATATAAGGGCAGTTCGGGCGCATAATTACGATGCTTATAGCGTCGGGATATTATACCTGGACCTGGAAATTTACTCTTAGTGGGTGAATTGCAAGTTAGAAAAATATAACTCAGTATTCACTGCAGTGAGTGACAGCTAGAGAGCGCATTTTCACGTCGACGAAAACGTGAAGTCACGGACAGACAGACGTACATGACGAGCACAATAGCGACTTTTTTCCATAAATGAGAAAATGTAATTTAGAGAACATGAAGTGGTAGTTTGATCTATTTTGAAACGACTCAGCGGGGAATTTTAGGTTCTATATGTAAGATGGGAGTTTGAAGTGTTTTTTCTTTCGATTAGCATAACTAACTTCATTATTATTCATTATTATTATTATTCACTTGTTTAGGGATGAAGGTTTTAACATTAACGAGATTCTGTAATTGCATCGTTTATGTGTTCGCAAGCCTACCACCTGCTATACCCCACCAATGTCTCGTTTATAGTAATGATTTACTCTAATGAATAATTCAGCATTTCAAGGGAATGTCTGCAGATGCTTCTTCCATTTGTTAATTATTCAGTTCACCTCAACGGGGGCGTTTATAGTTGACTGAGACGTATCTCGTCCTACGCTCTGACTCAAGAGACTGACTCCAGCTGTCTCAACAAATTTATTCATATAGTTCAACTCTAGAAAAATCTTTTCTAACCGACGCATTAATATTGATTTTAAATAAACAAAAACTGTTCAAAATCAGCCAATCATGCACACGTTTATAATTAGGCCAATCAGGAGGTTCGTTGTGCATTAGAGAGTGTAGCTCATACAGGAAATACATGCTGACCATCACCTTGTCAGGGTGCGGAGTCCCGACCGATGACCAAGTATAGGAGGCGCGGGATGGACAAATATTCTCGATTGGAACTCCCGACGCTTATCCGTTTTATGCAAAGCTGAGAATGTATTCTTCGTCTAAGGCAACGATTTTTTGCGCTGTTCCTTCTTATATAAGAGTGGTCCTATGTTAGCATGAGATATAATTGGAAACGTCAAGAAAGAAATGTTTTGAGTGGCCTGCCACCTTCTGGACTATTTGACAGATCACAAGGGGTCTAGATAGCACAAACGATGAGCGTCGCGTGATGACAGAAAACCGAGAGACACCGCGACGTCACAACCAGCCTGCACCGTGGGCAGAGCTAAACTAAAGGCGCTCCTATTAGTTGACCTGACCTCGGCTCTGACCTCCAGATCACAACTCTTTCACGCTAGTAACCAAGCTTTCCTACCGATTTGGAGTTCTTTACTGGTTGTATCCGATATTTGTAAAGGAAGGGAACGTTGTCCTATTCACTCCAAGAGTAGCATTAATTCATTAAGTATTCAAACACAGAAATTTCATGACCTGCATTAAGCTCGCAGGAAAAAATCAAATGCAACAAAAAACAAAAATCAAATTAAACAGACTCAAATTTTTACTTAATCCTTTTTCTGGAACCGGTTATAAAAAAACGTGAGCCTGACATAATTTCATATATTCATTGTTCATTTATTATTATTATGACCTCATTATTCACTCATACATACATGAATATTTAATTTGTAACCAGAGTTTCTAATTGCTAGTTCCGTTTCATTTAGAACTTCATGTCAGAAAAAATATTATTATTCGTGATTGATAAATAGGATCTTTATAAAAATAATTTAAGCGACAGTCCACTCATGTTGTTTATGTCAACGAGCTAATAATATTGTCAACAACGAGCATGTTGTTTATGTCAACGAGTTAACACTATTACATGATATACATATTACTTGATCGTACATGAAATGCAAGACGCGGTAGTGCGCAGCGCCAGCTAGTGCGAGGCGAGCACCGCGGCAACCACAACGCGGTGCAAGCAACCGAAGATCGGCGACAACTTCTCATTAGCGGACAAAATGAGATACTATATTTCTGGCTGGAAATTGCGTAGGCAGGAAACTCCGATCATTTAATCGACCGACAGAAGTTTTACTTTTATTTTTATAACGACAGCCGTCCCTATACCGGTCTAAAATTTTGGGATTAAGGCTGCCGAAGTGAACATTTTTTTCACTTTACAGTTTACTTTATGACTGCTAGAAATATGTTTCGCTGACTTATAAATTTTAAGCAAGAGTTACTTTTTTATTACTTCACTCATTTTTTTCCCAAGTGACTTCAATTCTCAATAAAAAATTCTGAGCCATACGAGGGGTAACTTGAGACTAAATTTTTGTGGTACAGCTTAAGGATCTTATTTAAGATAAACTTTTGAATGACATGAATTTTTCATTCATTAGGTTGAACTCTACCGTCGATGCCACAAAAGTCGCCACTCAACATATACTGCACTAAACTCGCCGCTAAACATATACTGCACTAAAGCCGGCGAATTAATAAGTAGTCCTGTAACGAGTTTATCGGCATTGACGGTATGATTTCCATAATATGACAAAGCTTTGTCATTAAACATGTCTTTATCACATGTCAAAGTCATGTCATCACTTGAGTTGACTTTGTAATGTCATCCCAACACTTGAAATCATTGCGTTCGACGTATTAGCGTAAGACTATTCCACCCAAGGTAATCTTATCAGCTAGTGATTAGATCATCATAATAACATTCAACTATAGTTTATTTACTCATGAACATTCATTCATAAGTAAGTTTTATTCTGTGTCAACAAATACAAAGAGAAAATAAATAATATAAATAATAATAGAATCGGCCTGTCGCCGATTCTTCACATCGCAGGACATCCACAGCTTGTTGCGGTCTCGAACACACAACTCACTGATTCAATTCTGCTGTGCTTAACCGCCCGGCCTCCTTGCCGATTCTGACCAGAAACTGGCGCACAGAGCTGGGATCGAACCCGCGCCTCTCTGCGCCAATCTTGGTACACTGAACTATAACCACTGGGCTACCCTGCTCAAAATAATCATAAGCAACATGAATTAAACTTTCCCAAGAAATTTGCTTCACGATTCCCTCCCATTAACATTTCTATCGAAACATTGGCCGCAGTAAGTAACCAGCAATCACTAATAGCAAGCTACGAAATTCCGATGGAATTAATATCTGCTTCCAAAAAATCTAACGAATCTTGCTTCAGGTACAAACTTTAGATAAAATTTCAGTCGCTAGAGATCCAGCATCGGATGTATCTTACAAGAAAAAAGAATACCTGTCAAAAAGCCTCTGTACAAAATTACGACCAATAATACTGGCGTTCCTGTCGACATATTCGGCAACTGAGAACTTCACTTAGTACTTGATCGATAATATTCTAGCTAGGTCTTTTATTTCTAATAAATTCCTTTGTTTGGTAATGTTTACTAACATTTCGCTTATTCTCGAAATCGCAGAATTTTTCCGAATTGCAATATTTTCATAACTAACTTTGTATTTCGAACCCATAACTCACTGCTCCAATCTCGCTATTCTTAACCATTAGGACACAATTTACCCAGCCAGCTATAGGTTTTGAACCCGAAGCTCCAATTTAGCCATTCTTTAACACCAGGTCAAATCGCAATTTAGACCTTAAGTAACAACTTGCTGCGGATTTCAAACCGCATTTCATTGCTCCATTGTTGATGATCTTGAACACTTGGCCACACGAGCTAATTTATGAGTGCATATTGCTATAGTGGACAAATTAATTTAATGTCTAGTAGAAGGATCGCATCATTTTTAAATAGATACATCCAAAATTCCAAGCCTTGATATCATTGCGTTCAACTTTGTGACGGAATGTTTCTAACGAAGACGATATCATCAATTAATGATTAGATCATCATTATGACATACTAAATAAAGTTTATACTTATGAAGTACTCATTGTTTTCCAAAATCCAATACGATCCACTAAGCATTCAAATTACTTATAAATTGGAGCTTGATTGATGGAACAAGGCCATTACAAAGTCTATAGATAAGATTCTTCAAGTCATCCATTGCAGTTGCCTATCAGTTTTTTTTTATTTCGGAACGAAGGAAAATAAATTTGTTCAGCGAATACTGCTCAACATTATCGCGTTTAATTTCTTTAACCTTCGACTTCTGCTGCTGAGTGTTGTTCACTGAGCATCTGCAATGCAGTGTCACTGTGTCACTAAATATCATTTCAAGTTGATGCTAAAACTTCAATAGTAAAATATGTCTTCAAATAATGGGGCAAAAAGATGTTAAAAGCTGAGGGTATATAATCCACTGTAAATTTTAATTTTATTGTCGCCGGTCATCTTCATGAATGATTGATTCATCGTAAAACGTATCCCTCGTAATGATGAGACGCAAAACATCTTTTGAAATCATGCCGCAATAAATTAAATTCCATTTTCAGTCAATAGGGGCTACAGCCAAGAGAAGTCGACAATAAATACTAAACCGCTCGAAAGATGATAGGTGAAATAAGCTGAATGATGTTGGCTATTTGTATAGTAAAGCGAAACAAATACATTTGTCTCATATTCGTGTAATTCAAAACAAATAGACATCGCATTCTTAACGTTTTTAGTGCAAGCTCTTTATCACCTTATAATTCAAACTTTTTGCCTGAGAGCTTACTTTCTTGAAAATTCAATACATTTCGGTTTAAGGCCATTTGCGTCTAAGATCAGATGAAGAACG
Organism: Hyalella azteca; assembly: GCF_000764305.2. Taxonomy (NCBI): domain Eukaryota; kingdom Metazoa; phylum Arthropoda; class Malacostraca; order Amphipoda; family Hyalellidae; genus Hyalella; species Hyalella azteca. Next base: position 108,383 of record NW_025943130.1, on the reverse strand, counting down.
TACTGACAAAGAAGTATGCCAGTTCTTTTTAAGACGCATGGGAAGTTGCACCCATTAACTTAACAAAATCATTCAGCAGATTCAAACTGAATTATTATTTTTTTGTTCGTTGAATTACATTAAGCTAGTATTATTTGCTCTATAAAACCAAGCAAATCCATTTGTGTTATCACTGCTTTACTTTTTAGCGTAAGCCACTCTTCGAAAAAACGAAGTGAGATTATTCTCTCTAGTACCATATTGATACTTTTAGGCCAAAATTTCGACTTAAACAAAAGCGTCCAATGAATAATTTTGTTCTACATTCTAAAGATTCCGAATTCTTAACCGTTCTACATTACAAACTGATAGCAATGTTCCTCTAAGAAACAATTCCAGAACGTACTGGCTGGTGAAATTTTATTGTTAGCCGAATGCAATAAATAGCTATGGGAATAATAACAGCATAGAAGTTCCAAATGTTCCAAACTTTAATGTTCCAAATTTCCTCTGTAAATTCGTCAAGGTGAAGTGAAGCTTTCCCATGCGTCGAAGCTCCGACCACCCAAAGCTTATCAGCATGTTTTGGAATTTGGGCCAAGAAGAAGCATACACATTTACCAAACTGCCGGCGTGTTGACATGCAAACAATCTATTTAATACCGTTATCTATTGGTTCCAGCTGATGTCATGCGGTTCACTGTCATTTCAAATAAATATGTTGATATTATCCATAACTCTGTGTGAAGAGCCTTGCATATCTTACATACATGAAGAGCCGTACATATACATATATATGATATATTTCCGGATTATACGCGAATTTGCAGCTTGACGCAAATCCACTGGACAGAAATTATGACCCTAGTGTAAACGAACAACAAATCCCACACTCCCATCTCTTATTTCTCAGTGAAAGCCTTTGCCGAGTACTTAATTTGATTTCATATTAAACGCCTTCGAAAAGCCGGTGTAAAAATTAAAAAGAGAATGAAACTGTCGAGCGACAACCAATTAGTTTTGTCTCGGCAGTGCTGAAGTCGGTAACTTCAAGGCAGAAAAAATGTATTCGCGTGCGATGACTTGCACCACAGTTTTTTTTAGCTTATAACCGTCGCCTATGTTGTTAGTTATTGTTCCATATTCTGCTAATCTTTTTTGAATTTTGTATAAATCATGAATAGTCTTGAGTTTTTTACAATCGGCTGGTCTTCGAACTTTGGTTTAGAAGGAACTTTTTTTAAAGTTTTATTTCGCTTCTATTTTTTATTATTGTCAAAGGGCATGTCAGGACTGTTGCTAATTCTTAGAGTAATCTGGGGTGGAAGCCGTCTGGTTTCCATGACTTGGTATTCAGAGGCCAGGAGCTTGAAAACCACTTATTCTTGTACGAGTATTATTAGACCTTTTAACTTCAAGCCCACTGGGCGCTCCTCAGTAGCTGGATTACTGTTCAAATCTTCATATGTGAAGACGATGCTAATGAACTTATTAAGAAGGTTAGCCTTGCTCTCATCAGAGGATATCTTTCAAGGATCTACTTTCAAATCAGAAATATCGTAGTTTGTCTTACTCTGTTAACTAGCATACGAAAAGACAAATTTAGGATTCTTTTTTGCATTTTTAGCAATAGTTTTACCAAAATTTTTCACTGCGTGCGACAACTTCTTTTGCTTGATTTCGAGCTCTTGTGTACAGTTTAACAGATAATCCTGCTGTACTCTTTATCTACTGCACCTCTTGCCTCCACCATGCATAATCTTAGGTACACAAGCATCAACTAATCTCAACCACTACAGTACGAGTACCTAGTTTGGAGCGAAGTAAAAAATAAAGATAATCGTTTTCACCCTACAAGGAAAATCCTGTATGAAATTGTTTCGATTTCTACTTGAATCTCCGATCGTGAATATTGTGAATGAAGTTCAGTTCGTATTGAACTAAATGAAGCTCTCTACACTCTCTTCATGCGTAATAAAAAATTTCAATTATCAAAAAATTAAGTTAAAATGACTATATAATACATTTCAAGCCTCTTTTTAGCGCATTTTCTCATTTATGGAAAAAATGCACTATTGTGTTCGNCTGAGTTATTTTTTTACGAATGATTACGGTGAATTCAAAACTATCTTGTACAAAAGTTTGAAAAACTGACGCGCTACAAAAAGGGTCATTCTACCTAGAACATAATATGAACTACAATCATAAATAACGTTAAATGCGCATACAAAGAGTACTTACAGTGAAAATATTTAGCGCTGAAAAAATCCGATAATTACACATTTTTACCAGAACTAACTGCTTCGGAGCGGTGTCAATGATTGATATTCTTATAATGTTCTGCACTGCTTCATCCCATGGCAGAAGTAATAATTGGTCAATTTTCTCTGCTGGGATTTTGGTTTAAGTTTAAATTCATCTTCTAAGGTTAGGCCGCAAAACCACAACGAAAAAAATTTACACAAGAAATTGAGAGCAAAATATTTTGTCTCGAGTTATGAAAACTTGCAGTTGTGTTGTGCTGCTACTGCAAGTCTGCATCACCTCTTATTCACTTTGCCTTTGCAGACGACGGCAGCCGGAGCGAACTTGCTGTCTTGCTCGTCGGCACTCGGCAGTTCCCGCAGTTGATCAGCTGCTGTGGCGGCGAGTAGTAATCAGTTGGCTGCCTTGGACGCAGTGTGCTCCACTGCCGATAGTGAGCTAGTTTCAAGTTCATCGAGGTGCATTCACTGCAACGCGTCACTCGTAGTCTTTTCTCCGTGTGTTGCGCAGTAAGTATTGCAATTCCTATTGTTTTGTTTTTCCGCACTTCGTTCTCTGCAAAATTTACGCCACGCTATGTTTAGACCTCTGCAGTATTTTGTCTGAACTGGTACAATTGTGTGGGAGTGTTTGGTAATCATAAATAATATTTATTAATCTCTCTATTTGAAATTACTCATTTATTCATTAAATGGTTTAATATTAGCGATCAATTTCTCTTAGATAAGTGGTTCTTCAAAATAATGCAATGCAGCGTACTTGAGTGCATCGATTTCTGTGCGTTGTCCACGGATCCGGACGAGTTGTTCTGTGCGGCCACATGGTTGCGGGCGAACGGTGCCGGCAGCTGCAGGAAGAGAAAATATTACAACCATGTACGATATTTTCACAATATTATCATTTCTTCGTCATACTCATTACCTGGCTGTGAGCATAATTTGTCAAGTATACGATTAACTTACTGTAATAAATGAACGGTTTACGGTAAAACGTGCTCATTGGCTCAGTTGGCGTCAGTTTCACTCTTTTTCCTTGGACAGATGCATAGGCATACATATTAAACTTCAACACTAACTTTAAATTTCTTCCGAAGCCATTTGATGAACAATACTGAATATTCATTTTACTGCCTGCATGCCAGTTTTAATCAGTTTGCCATTAACTTCGCTATGAACGAGCCCGCATCTTTGCTACGGTATTATCTTGCAGATATATGATACCTAACCTAACTGTCGGCCTCATTCGTATTTTTTATCACTGGTACGTCTCTTTAATTTGTCTCTCCCATCACAATCATCCGACATGACACGTCTATATTTCGAACACTAATGAACATATTCAAATGCTATTTTTTGGCTGAATGGGAAGCTTAAAAAGTTTTCTCATATTTTTTCTAAGGTATGCAATGGCTGTGAAGGAATGTTGAATGAAGGTGTTCGAAGGTATGTCAAGGCTGTGATCAAATTCACATACCACCCTAGGGAGCATATCCTGAGACACAGACTCCACTGCTGTTATTATGCGATGGCTCGGATCATCCATTGTTGTTGGAAGCTGGGGCTCCTAAACGGACTCTTTTATAAACCACAAGAGGAAAATTACGTTTAGCATATTCCGCTGACCTTGGAGGCCAGAAATGTAAAGAAGACAAAATTACGTATAACTAAGTAAGCTGACCTTGGTGACCAGTAATATAAGGATGCACAGTGTGGCCGATCCACCGGCTAGGGATTATTTGATTATCAAGAATAAATTAGTTTTGATTAGGTGTTCAGCGGGGAACATATGCTGCCGTTATGCTAGAACAATACCTAGCGTTATAGGTTCTCTGACATGTACCTATCGCTTGGTCTGCATGGCGAGTGGCGACCACGACATCCCTCTTGCTGGACTCGCATGAATATTTGATTTGAATCCATTTATTTATTTTATTTCATTTTTTAATCCATTTGTTTTTACCTTATGTATACATAGGTTTCTGCCAACGACATGCCTTAACAAGACAATTTATATCTAGGATTGACTGCTTAGTATTTATTGTTATAAGTTTTGTAACTCGATTCGTGCTCAAAAGACATGACAGTGAAACAATGTTATGGCCTGCAGCTCACTCGTCTGTGGCAGGATGTGAATGTTGGACACGTACACATCCGACCCTGTTGATATCCTCACTGAAGATATTATCCGACAAGATAATATTGTTTTTCTTCGACCAAATTCCTTTGAAGTCTAAAAGTTTCGCTTGTCAGTTTGTTATATCTTTAGAGAAAAAATATGAAACTAAATGAACTCTATTTGTCATTTATGTTATTACTAATTATCTGACTAATGAAGCTGAATGATATAATCACATCTCTATATATATATTCATATTTATAAATGATATATTTCTACTCGTTTTGATGATAAAAACGTGTTCTTATGTAATTTTATAGTTCGCACTTGAATCTATCGCAAACCATACAGCATGCCAGTCTTACCGCCTGTTAAACAAAAACAATCGCGCACGGAATCTAAACAATAAATCTTTGTTTGTGGTTGTGTTGATGGTTAAAGATGAACGTATGCTAGAGTGAGGTACAGTTCCAATCAAAAAGCGAGTACCGTTCCAATCAAAAGAAACACGGCAGGATCACTGACGTCACTGAAGTTCTTAGAATTTCTGTAATGGAACATCTACTGCACTCGGTGACGATTGTAACGCCATAGGCTGGTAGTCTTCTGAGCCATTCTTGCGTGGTGGATGTGACAGGACTAGCAATCGCATTGACACACTGAGCAGTGGTCACTGGTCATGGCTTCTGGATACCTCCATGGCTATCATATACCTACTTCGCACTAGTTCTCGGTTGCTGTATAAGAACATGAAGCATTTAAGAATAAAGTACACTGCTTATTGGAAAAATAAATATTTGTTTATTTTCCAAAATGACAATTTTTCGGCAAAAAACTGATGAAACTTCAAAGCACCGAATATTGAGAACAGCAGAAATTCATGGCTATGGCGATACTTCAACCAATATTCATGATAACACTCACAGGCCACTAATATTTTTGAAAATTTCGCTCGTGAAATTCCACTTTCAACGTCTTTCTTCATAATGAGGTTGAACCAGGTTATTATTTATTGCGATTACGTAGTAAAAAATAGTAATATTATAAATTTTATTGTATGTAAGAAATGGCAGGAGAGATTCAGGCGGAAAAGCTCGGAAAATCAGGTCAACCACTCTCGCAATGTCAAGACAACACCGGCCGCACAAGATCAGTTAGCGTAGCTGGAAGACAAGTAAACAGTAGAAGTCATGTCCGCAGTTCCAGACCTGTAAATAATGTAAGAAGCAACCGCATAAATCAAATTGAAAGTGCACAAAAAGTTTTAAAATGTTTTTACACAAACTCGGATTCCGTTTTCAACAAAAAAAGTGAACTATTAACTGTGATCGCAAACGAGTGTATAGACATTATTTGTATTACAGAAACACTCCCTAAAAATCATGGGGGAAAATTGTACCTGTTGAATTTCAGCTGCCAGGTTTTGATTGTTTTCATAACTTGAATGAAGAGCAGTGCAGTAGAGGTGTAGCTCTGTGGGTTAGAACCTCCTATGGGGCCCAGCAAGTTAAGTTATCTGCAGAGCATCAATCAGCTAGAGAATCAGTGTGGTGTGAACTTACTCCATAAGGCAAAGATAGCCTTCTCATAGGGGTCATTTATAGATCACCTAACAGCTCCTCTGATAAAATAAAGTACTAAACAGCCTTTTACCGAGCATGTCATTCAGCAGGTCGCATACGTTGATCGTTGGTGACTTTAACCATCCAGAAATAGACTGGGCGGATGAATCTTCTCCAAGAGATGAGAATCACCCAGCATCCCTGTTCTTGGAGTCTGTACGAGACTCATTTTTAATCCAGAACATCACCAAGCCAACCCATTTTAGGGGTAAACAGACCCCAAATATTCTNTATCGACGTCTGCGTGGGGACCTCATTGAAGTATACAAGTATACTCATGGTCTATACAAGGTCCCTGAAGGGTTACTAGAATTTGAAACAAGAACCAACACCAGGGGCCACGGCTATAAGCTAAAAAAATTGCGCTGCAACTTCTCCACGCGACAAAATTTCTTCTCGCTTCGAATCACCGACATGTGGAACAGCCTTCCCGATGACATCGTTGGCGCTCCAAGTATGAACGCGTTCAAGAACAGACTAGATAAAGCTATGGAAAAATATATGTTCAGATTTGAAATGCCTAGCACCATATCAAACCCGGTGAAAGTCGAGTAGCTATTTAAAACTTTCGTCAGTCGTGAAAAGATCCGGTCAAATGACACGATTTTAGATCTTCTGTGAACAAGGCACGAAAAGGAAAGGAATCGGCGACAGGCCACACCACATCAGGCCTACACTGCAGTGCCGAGATCACTATGTTATGTTATAATTTATACAATATTCTTACATTGTCATTGCTGCTGTACGTTTGTCAAGTTTGTGCAGTTTGTGCGCTTCTTTATTCAGCATCACGTTCAGTCCCGGTAAACACGCGTGCATTACGTGATATAACTGCTCGCTCGCTGCACCCCAACAGCAGAGTATGCGTATGGGAAGTTCTTGCCTCATCGCGCTCTAGGAATTGCGATCGTCCACCCCATACTAACGGGTCATCAAACTGCCCCAACACGCAATGAATTCATCCAGCAAATGATTGCGAAACTTCCTCAATTAACAACACATTTTCTGAAAGGATATTTCCTAATTGCTACTTGTGCAATCGATAATAATGGTCGCTAACTTTGTGGATGCATAAAAATGTTTTATTTTTATTTCCTCAGGTTTCTTTTTCAGTTCTTCCAATAAAATCCTTGTCATTGTTAATAAATTGAAGTAATATTTCACTTCTTCTCAAAAATTCAGAACTCACATTTATTAAGTTTAGCATTAGTTTAGAACTTGGTAAAAGTTCGTAAGGCTGACTAGATATGATTCCATATCGATGTTGCAGGCTGAACCTGAGAAAAAGTTTATTCTAAAAGTTTCAAGAGAACAGCTTACCTCCATCAAAATTCAGCTGTAATTGATCGCACTGAGTTTCCATTTGTAAGATCGTTCATATTGTTTTCGGAATTTCATTAGAATCGATCATTTATTATTATTATTTAAACTCATTTTACAACACTTCTCTTTAATTTCACTTCTTGTTGTTTGTTTGTTTGTTTGTTTGTCTGCCACAAATCTTATAATCGATATTTGACACACTTCTACCTGTCCAATCGATCTGAAATTTTGCACACTTGCGTAAAGTTGGAGACAATGCATGAATCAATTGACAGAATAAATAATTTTGGAATTCAAAAATTTTTTTTAATATTAAAAAAATGACAAAATAATTTTGTCAGCTAAAAATCTTATAAATGATATTTGACACACTTCCACCTGTCCAATTGATCTGAAATTTCGCATACTTGTGTGAAGTCGGAGGCAGTGCATGAATCAATTGACAGGATAATGTAAATAATTTTGAAAAAAATTTTATATATTAAAAAATTAAAAAAAAAATAATTTTTTTAATTTTCGAAAATAAAATGAGAAATTCATTGTACATCTTTAACATTGAAGACACTGGATTCTTCAGAAGTGTTGTTTTTAAAAAGTATTTTTTAAACGTTTATTTTTAAATTAACTTGGCTGTTCCGCGACAGGTAATTCTATAGTACTATATATAGACTCTCAGAGACAAGACAACTGTTCTCCGCGGACAAAATTGAGGCAGGCAGAGACACCTGTATGTGTAGCTGAATGGAAAGTATGCAGAATTTTTTACTTTTCATAAAAACTTTCACTGATTCAATGCCTCCAACTGTATTCTATTACAAATGAAACTGGGAACTGATTAATAGTTAAAGTGATTTTAACGTACTAATTAGTGAGTCACTTAAAGCTTGCATGTTGTCAGATCTTTAGTATTTGATTTCTTGATTATGTTTGGTATCCATTGGTGAGATTCGTAATAGTGTGAATTTGGATTTATGCCATTTAGTTGACTACGAAAAAGAAACCAGTGCCATGCCTAAGCGTCTAACTTTATCAATCTCATTCAAGAGCACTCAATTGTCAGTTGCTTAGCATATAAATTTTGTATTCCTAGACATGAGCGAAATATTTAGGAATTTATGAAATGGATTCATTACATCTTTAGCACGTTCTAACTCCATTGTGATGCTTTGCAGGCTATGCTGTCAATGCCAAGGTGTGTTTGAGGGGGATGGAACTATGCGTAAATAAATGAAATAAACAGACATAAGCTTCACTCATGAGTATACACTCGAGTATATAGAGCCGTTGAAGAAATGGGCTGCAGTCTTAGCTGTTGAGATAAACATGAGACATAAGCTTCACTCAACAGCATACACTCGGGTATATAGAGCCGTTGAAGAAATAGGCTACAGTCTTAGCTGTTGAGATAAACATGAGACATAAGCTTCACTCAACAGTATTCACTCGGGTCTCCAGAACCGTTCAAGACATCAGCCCACACTTTGGTAGCTCATCGCTATCGCTGAAATTTCTTGATAATTAATTCTAGGATACCACTCTTATTATAATTGGTGAGGATGTGGCGACAAATAATTCGCAATTTCGACATATTTTCAGGTTTTTTCTTCTCGCGTCAGTTTCTGAATGCCGCAAGCATTCGAGTGCTCATACGTTAGCAAGCTCTAGCGTTGTCCAGTGTTGGATGTCGACTCAGCTAAGCACTGCGCTGCTCATAAATTTTACAATTGTATTCCCCAAAACGATTTGTTGCAAGAGTATTCTGTGCACTCGTAGTTTAAAAAAAAAATTCCGCGAAACGCAGTAAACATAATAAAAAGGCACCGACCAACACTGTCATCGACGCGGTCATTTATATTCGAGCCATCGAGTAACATGTAATTTGTGAAGCGGTGATGATAATTCAGTACCTAGAATCTGTCGTGCCTTAGCTGTGCTGTTGCTGAATAAATTCTACTGCATTCATTCGACAAATAGGGAGTTTTAAGTTTAATTTTCGCAATGTTTTACTCGCTCGAACTAAAAATTCGAAGTGGTTTTTGTCTCATCTAGCTAATTATGTTTCAAAAAATACTCATAAGTTTTACTTGCAAGAATGAAACGCAAATGATGATTAAGCTTACGTGTTTTGATTTGCAGTTGAACATCCAACGTGCACGCTTACGATACGTAATTTCTACTGAAATATTATTATGTTAACGAACGACTTGCTTACATGAAACCTATAGGATAACATACGGAGATGCACCTTATGATGGAATATTCATCAATGATCATGCTACATAATTTCTTATAATAATAAAAATACATCAAATATTTTATTAGACTAAATTCGGCAACGTGAAAAATTCCTTTAAATATGCTGATGAATAATTGAAGTTATGTCCTATCCCCATATCAGTGAATTATATTTAATTTTAATTTTATTATCAAAATGAATAATTAATTACATTGAAATAAGAGGATATTTTTGCACTGCCATGAATAAAATTTGATTATTTTTATAAAATGCAATGATTGTGAATAGGTCTCAATTTCAATCAAATCTACTACGCGTATCTACTCGTATTTAATTTTGAAGTAATCATCCTGTCTACAGGTAATGTAAGGTTTGTTTTCATTGAATAAGACCTGGCCGATCGCATGTCGCAGGAGTTGCTGTTGCCCTTCTCCGTTGCTCCGCAATTTTCTTAATGACATAGAAGCCAACATGGGTGACGTAAACGCTAAGAATGCTGCCTAGAGCTATTCGTGGCCGAGATAAATTAGAACTTGGATTTATCATGTGACGATTGATGTGTATTCTTGATATGCTATCTACTCGGCAGATGAGGCTGTACTTAACGCTGCAACTGCGTTCGCTATTCCTTTGAAGCTATCCGAGCTCTCCACTTGATGCTACGAAGGGTGACCTTTCATTGTGTTCTCATAGTTAGCCTTCATCGATCGGATTTTTCTTAGAGCTGGTAAAAGAGGAAAAACCGGCAAGAATAAAAAAAACTACTCGGCCTTCAATAGAGACTGCATGCAAGCTTAAGTATTGCCGATTGAGTTCTCGTTCTTTTGTGATGCTGGCTGGAAGTCGTTCTTTAAAGTTTAAACACTGTCATCATTCAGTGAAGGATCGACAGCTCCGAATGACTGCCCGTTTCGTCAAATTATCAATATATGCATTAGTCTACCTCGTTTCAGTTATTCAAATCATTGCTGTTATTAATTATCTGCTTTTGTTTACAGATGACGGGAGGGCTGTAACGCATACCCCTAGACTTCTCAATATTATTGAAATATTTAAGTGGAGACGAAGCTGCAGCGCGTGATATGGAGGTCTGGAGTAGCAGGTCGTTGTCGCTCCTCTACACTAACAAATGGTTCCTCTTGCTACAACACCAAAATTGGAACTGGAGTGCAGTCTAATATATTTGTTGTAGTCGAGCTTGTAAATATTTAGCTCTCATTATAATAGAAACATTAGCGACTTTCATCATGAAGATCAATCGAGACACCGTCCTCATTAAAGCTCACTACTTCTTCTTCTTTGCTGGTGAGTTCACTATGACTATGTAAAACTATGAACGCTTTTAATTTCCTGAGATTGGTGCTAATCGCGTTATTTTTATTTCAGAAGGGTCTCATTTATCATCCGTATTTAAATATATTGCAATTTTTGAAGTTAGTGTGCCTCATATGCATATAATAATTTATTTAATTCATTGATGAAAAGTGTTACAGAGTAATGACACAAAAATCTCTTGTTAGATCAATAAACGCAGCGTTTCGAAGTTATGGATAGTCTGATTTAAGAGTGACATGAACTCCTGGACACGTGCAGGCATGGTGCCGGTGCTGCCCTTCTCGATGGTCTTGGGCTTGGGGCTCGGCGTGCCTATAATTTTACAAGGCCTCATGGCTGCCGTTGTCCTGGTCGGAACTGTGATCGCCAAGCCTATTCTTTCCCTCATCGCTGATACTTTCCCGAGATCTAGGAGAATTATCTTCATAGCTTCAATTTTGATGTGTGGATTGTCACTAGGTTGTGTTTGTTTCGTCCCTTCGTTTGGACTGGAACCGTCGTTCGATAAGGCTTGGTTACTGCCAGCAAACTACAACATTACCGATGCCGAGAAAATTCATAGAAAGCCTTCGAGTGAAAAGTTGACCTTAATTTCCGACGATAGCAAATTTAATGAAGAGATAATAGGAAATCAATCCAAATGGGAATCATTGGGTGAAATTCCAGGAATGGAAAAATATGTTGCTAATTTTTCGTGGTCAGACTTGACCTTATATCTACCAGTTGGCGAATCATGCCATTTAGTGTCTGGTGTCGACTGCCAATTAACCAGAAAATACCCAAGTAGAACCGTAGATCATCTTCAAGTAACTCTTGCAAGTAATTATTCATCTTCGGAATTAGGCTTACTGCCTTACCGAATAGCATCAAGAAATATTCTTAACTTGGACGTTGTTGGTAGGGTGAGTGTAAAATGTAATGCAGGCCAGCAGGAAGGATTAGGATGTCAACCTGTAGAAGTTTGGACTAAGATGGGCTTTTGGGCATTTTTTTCGCTCATGATGATCGGTATGATCTCATTCTGCACTGCCAACTCATTTTCGGATGCTGTAACGATCGAGACCATTGGCCCTTCTGGTAACTATGGTTCTCAAAGAGCTTGGGGATCCTTGGGCTGGGGGCTAATGGGCCCTGTGAGTGGTCTTCTTGTGGACTGGTGGTCTGGCTACGCGGAACTGAAGGACTACACCCCAGCCTACCTACTAGTCTTTCTAATCATGGGTGTGGACGTCGTTCTTTCCTCCAACCTCAAAGTCCCCAAACTGGATGCAGAAAGAAACGTTTGGAGCTCCGTGTGGCCGCTGCTTCAAGAACCTCGCTTCTTCTTATTCCTTTTATTCTCCGTCCTCAACGGTTGTTTCGATGGAGTCGTACTCAATTTTTTGTTTGTGTGAGTTTTTATCAATCAAGAATGGATGCCACATTCACTAATATAACTTGAAAATTATCCATTGTATTCATTGAACCATTGTTGAACGTTTATTATCTATTTGCAATAAATAAGTCGAAGCGCACTTTCATGTATATTCTGTATGGTGTCAAATTGAAATTTATTTTTGATGATATTTGGCTTTTGCTATCCATATGCAAATATTAGCTATGTGTAAAATTCATTATAAATCTTTTTAATCTGCATATTAATATGCGCTTGTTACCGTTCGACCCTCAGGCTACAGGAGGACATGGCAGCAGGCAGCGCTGCAGTGCAAAACATCAAGTTCCTGCAAGGCATCACCATCTTCGTGCAGTGTGCCACAGAGGTTCCCTGCATGTTCTTTTCTCGTGAGTTGTGGTGCCGATGCAGTGATGCATGTTTCGAGTGTTCAGCGGCAATAATGGAGTACCGGTATACTTACCCAGTGCCATTTTCTGAAGAACGCTTACACAGTGTTCTTCTATCATTTTACGGCATGGTCTTACGTTTAGAAATTGGCCAAAATATCATCCTGATTCAAAGTGTAAAGTATCACTGTCGCGGTCTAACACGAAGTAACGATTTTAGGTAAATTCGCCTCGATTTTAAATTACTGAAATAAATTTCTAGCTGACAATTTTATTAAGATCTTTTTTTCTTCTTATCTAATTGCCGCGAGTTGTAGTGTACTACGTGATGCTTCATATTCAAATCAAGCTTAATCGTTTGTAAAAACTATAAATCTGGATGTGCTTACCTGTGCACGTTTAACCTTTCTGGTATCCATTCGATTTAGGGTTATTGCCACTTTAGATTTATGTTTCGATTCGATCTTACTCACCGTATTATGAATCAGTCGTGATCATATCGGCGACAGGCCACATCAGGCCTACATTGCAGCGCCGAGATCACTATGTTATGTTATATCGGCAGTGCACGAATACGTCTAAACATAAAGCCCTTGTTGTTGTTGCCTCGCCAGACGTGTTGGTGAAGAAAATAGGTGCTGATCGCGTGACAACCCTGGTGTTGGGTCTGCACGCCATCCGCCTGTACCTGATCACGTGTGTGGGGACGTGGGGCAATGTTTGGCTCACGGTCGCGGTGGAGGTGCTGAACGGCCCGTGCTACGGCCTCGGCTACAGCGCCATCGTCGTCTACGCCGGACAGCTCGCACCTCCGGGCGCCTCCACCACCGTCCAGAGCCTCGCCAACATCTGCTACGAGAGCATCGGTCCGTGATTTTCAGACCTATATGTGGTTTGTGCTCTATTGTTTTCTGGCGTTGATCGGTTAGGGAATTCTCTTGAATAATATTTTAATTATAAGATATTCTATATATTTCACAAACGTTTGTCTAATTCAGCGAGTGATTTCATATTCATATATTCTATATATTTCACAAATTTTTGTCTAGTTCAGCGAGTGAGTGATACATTTGATATTTGTGTACGGTTAGAATATTTCACGGGCGCAGGTTATGCTCTGTGTTCGGTGACATCTGGCGTGATAGTTGCGACGGCGGGCAGCGTTCGTCTGTTCCTCGTCTGGGGCGTCGTTGCTTCAATTACCACACTTCTCCACTTCTTCTATGTCGTCTGGATTGCTTCCAGAGCTGGTCAGTCTTTTGCTTTCGTATTTACGTAGAATATACATGTCCGTAGTTCTATATCATACTGGTTAGAGTTTTCGTCAAAATATGTTAGCTTGGGAATTTTCTCCGCAATAGCTAAAGTTGAAGGTAAACTCGTTATTAGTAAAATAATTTTCATTGACTGTCTCCTTCTCCAAGTTTTACTAGAAGGCAAAGTATTTATTCTAGATCATGAAGTCGATCGACGGAAAATTACACAATGCTACGCCTTTTTCACATGCTCTGCTCAAATCGAACGCAATTTTTAGGTGTCAAATGAGAAGCTAGAGAGTTATTTCACACGTTTGCTATAAAATTGTCGCTGGTTTGTCATTTTTGTTATAATTCTTCACTCAGAATATAAGTTATAATTCTTCACTCAGAATAAATAAGTGTGATAAGTTATTACTTATCACACATCCCTCGGACGTTTTCATTGGAATTTTTTTTATTGTTTGCCGAGCACTGATGTTATCTCAAGCGAGGGAAGAATTTAGCTCCCGGTAATTTTTTCATTTAATGCCTGTATATGTGGAGCATATCTCGATATCACTTTATTACTTTCAGAGAATCTAACATATGATCTCATTTAGATCCTCTAGTCAACCCCTCTCTTCAAAAACGTTGCAACAACGAAGGGGAGGCCACCGTCGAGGAGCATTTGTACCTGAGAGCTGAGAACTCCGACCACACGCACATCAAGCCAGTAAACAGCGAGGCCTCGCGAAACTCTTCCTCCAGCAAACGTCCTAGCTCAGGTGCCTTTAGTGAACAAAAGGTCGCGGGTCTCAGCGGGCTCCGTTCTTCTGATAATGAAGACTCGGATACTGAGTCTGAGTTGTGCGAGAGCATCCGCGAGAAACTGAGCAGCTGTGCAGATGAACCTTGCATGTGCATACGGCACTCAAAGACCGGCATCACCATCGCTGAGTGCCGGAAATGCGCTGCCGAGAAGACCTGCTTCTTGAACGGGTCCGTGGGTCCGGCTTGTGGCCCTAGCTACCTGCAAGATGTCGATAAGCAACCGCTTGCTGATGCAATTAATAGTGATGGAAATCGAAATAGCAGCGCATGTACTCTAAATCATTTTCCTATAGCTTCAATTGACGTTTCCAATGTTAGAGACACTAGGGCTCTTGATAGCACCAGCAATTTGCAGGGGCTAGAGACTGGTCCAACCGACCGCTCTACGCTGTACTGTTACGTCAGCAATGTTTAGGCCTTTCCTCTTACCCATGGCAGTCATCGTAGGTTGTGGTTACAAAGATCTGTAATAATATAGTTACTGTGAAATAACTATCGTTATTATTGAATGAAGGCTGATAAGGTGTATGTCGGGATTTGAAGAAGCCATGAGAAACATTCAGCTGACATCATACACAGTTACTCGTGAGTCGTAGGAAGACCAGTCATATACTGCCCTCTCGATGAATCTGTTAAATGTTGAATAATTGTAATCACAAAGATTTTTTAATATAGATGGAATTTAATGCACACTTATTGCTGGAAAAACTTTTTATACGAAGATTTCACTGATTAATAATGATGTAACGGATGTTTTTTTGTAGATATGGCGCTTTGTATTTCTCTTGCTCGACTTTTTCTCCAGCATCTTGCTCGACCAGTATCTTCACACCTATCAGTAAGGGAACAAAATATACATATTTTTTGGAGCACAAGAGCTTATAATGAGCACGGCGCGGAACTTTACTACTTTATAAGTATTTTTTAGTTGCGATGTCATTAAACGGCCTAATTAAAATTTGACTAATTATGGCTTTTTGTCACTTAGCATCACATACAATTATAAGTCGCAATTTTGTGTTCATAAATGGAAATGATATAGAATTTGTTCGCACTCAGGTGAACTATGGACCGAAATTATAATGTTGGAAGTTTAACGAGTTCTTAAAAACTTTCATGAGTAAAATTTGATGGCATGTAATTAATACTTTTGATATACGGATAAATGATCTGCATGGCTGGGTAATTCTCAACGCCTGAACAGATGTTGCCGTATTTTGTTGCCTATCGAGAATAGCACAATTCTTGCACTCTCGCGGATATTCTCAAATTAAATAGTTCACCGGATCTCTAACTTATAATTTCACGTGGAAATTGTTCAATGAATTTTTTCCGAGGAAACGACGCTGTTATTCATGAATCTGCACATTCTCTTTGTTTTATTCACGCTTGACTTCGAGTATCGAAGTTTTGAACCATCCAAGTTATTACTTACAATGAATGTTCTTTGTGAATTTAAAAAGAAAAGAAATGATCAGTGATGGCCGATTGCTACGTTGTTTGCATGCCTCAACTCATGACATGATTGCTGGAGTGAGACATCTTTTTTTTATCTCCCTACAATATTAATTCATAGTTTGCTTGATACATTTAAAGCATAACATTTATTTTCGAAATATTGCTCACCCAATTAGTTGCCGTTCATTCAAACTTAGGGTGTTCAAAGCTAAATTAGAAAGGCAAGGTTGCGGACAATTTGAATAAGCTGTTCTAGGTGCTCAGGGTGGACTAAGCAGTGTCGCCTCCACGAGTGTGTTTGTGCCCGTCTGGAATTTCTCGAAAATTTGTTCATTTATTTCATTATTATAAATTTGATGGCAATTACCTGTAAGCAATAAATTCTTCAGGAAAAATCACTGTGCAAATTATCTTTAATTTTGTGTGTCGCGTGGTGTCCTCATCTCAGGCGCTAGCAACCTCCTTTAGACGCAGAGCAACACTGCCTGCAGCTCTAGAGGGAGTTAGCTGAACTAATTAGTAGCGATGCAGTTTCATTGCTCATTGAAAGAAACGAGTATGAGATTCGCGCAATAACTTGCTCTTTAGATCATTTGTAAGATATTACATTTTTTAGCATGCAATGACTTCTTGGCATATGAAGCCATGTTCATCATTTTATACTTACGATCGTTCTGTACATCGTCCAATTGTTCTCTAGTAGTGTAAGTTTATCACTTCGTATTCATGAGGCTAACTCATACATTCAAAGTTACCCATCTAAATCTCACTTCGGGGTCGCAAGAGATTCAAAACAGATGTGGTGTTGCCGCAAGCAGTTATGTGGGTGAGCGACGTACGAAGTATTTAGACGGAACACGGAAGACAAGACAGCCTGAGGGAACATTTACTCGACATGCATCCTTACGTGTGTGCTGATCACAACGTGGATATACAGGACGTGGCTGGGTCGCTTCCAAGACTCAGCACGAGAGCATTAATATCATAAGATGTTGTTAGGAATTGCAATTACGTGCGCCTTAATTAGGGCTGTTGCATAGTTCACATTGATATATTAATTACGATTTTCTGTGATCTTGATTGTAATCTCGGAGCAATTAATGCCAGTATAAATTTTGGTTTACCTACCCTTCCTGCTTGAAGTCTGTGAGCAACCACGAGACGAGACACCGTTAGGTTAAAGCAAAACTTATTCTTTTTTCAACTGGCGAACTCTGGATGATCTTTGGCTTCGTTTAGTTTGATCCATTCGGTGATACCACGGACATGTATTCCTCACAGGCTCACATCTATACAGCACAAACTTGTTCAATTATCATTGCTGTGAAAATTCCTAACCCGAAAAACCAACTGTCAGGGGAAGTTAGTCTCGAAGACGCTTCAACGTGTCGCTCTTCGATTGGTTGCTGCGACGACGTACGGAGTTTCTTTACATTGAGGGGGGAGGGGAGACTTAGCCTGCAACTTTCAGACTAGATATCAAGTACCATTTTTAAATGTAACTGTTCCAATTGAAGCTATAACTACAAAAAAAAACTACTTTTTACTTCACCGAAACATGAATTGATCCGAGAAGTTTTGTAAAAAGCTTTAATTCAAGATCAAATGGACGGTGAATTAATGCCAATACTTATTTTATTTCATAATTTCACACGTTGGAAATTTGGAGTGAAATATACCATTTGTACCAAAAAGGCTGTACGGCCTTTCATAGGAATTAATTTTCAATCCGAACCTCTGAAAAAAAAAAACGTTTCAACATCCCACCTTTACATCGTTCCTGCTTAGCACCTTTGTATTCTTGTGTCATTCTCAGTCCTGACTCCTGAATTATTACCAGCCTTGATGTGGCTCTTAATAAATTTTAGTGAAGGTTAGCACGTTGTTTGTACAGGATGTGGAGCGGAGATTAGTGCGACGCATACGTCCGAAGACTTGGAGCACAGTGGCTCATTTCAAATGGATCTTCAAGATCTTGATTCCTGATATGGTCGTAACTATAGCAGCAGCATTCCCTGCTGGGTTGCTTCGGAACGCACTCTGCTCCTATCCACATTGTCTTTGTTTCGCATCGAATCGATAGGCAGGTCAACTATTGATGTCAAAGAGACATCGTCCACGGCCAGTCTCTAGACTGCGAGCCTTAACTTTAATGCGGCTACGGAAAGTAATCGAAAGTGTGAGAAATACCGCAGGATGTTCACTATATCACAAATAGATGCCAGCACGCAATAATGGAAAATAACAATGAAAACATTGCAATTGCAATTAATTACAAATCAACAATAGGAGCAACTGTACCTCAGGAAGGCCATTTCACAACTCGGCTACTTAAACAATAATATCACAATGATGCTCGTTTACGTTCACAAAGAAGTGCCACAAATACAAAGGCTGTGGAACAGTTAAATGTTTTAGCTGGTAATAATGGTTTACATTTAAAACGAGTAAAAACAAACGGGATGCAACCGTTCCCGCGTCCATCACAAGCAATAAACATTCATTTCCAGATAAGTTAAAACGAGCAATGAGTAAATTTGTGAAAAGCAATGAAATACATGACTGACACCAAAGACAACTCCAATCAGAGTGGAGTCAAATGTATTCCCTAATATATAGTGAATGTACACACACGCAAAGCTGAGTAAATTTTACTACAACTGCAAAGATTAGCCGCAAGAAATATGTCACCATGAAAGTTACCGTGAAAGTTAAATTCTACTAAGCACTTATCCTCAAGATGCCCGCTGCAAATCCAACCGAACGTTCCGCTTCCTTTCTTTGTGTAATATTTTCTTGGCAGTCTTTTCTTTCATTTCCTCAATGTATTCTGCAAACATCTTGACAAACTCTGGGTAGAGGGCAGACGCGACACGTATCCCAGACGGTCCCACCTGCACATTACAAGTCAAAATGAGGAACTGCATAATGCCATTGCATTGTAGATACAAAGGAATCGGGCTCGCCACGCTCCCGCGTTTCCACGCAAGCCGCGTACCACACCGCCATCTTTGTAGCACACTCGCGCCTTAACTTACTCTTTCGTTCCTACACGTTTGGATGTTTTGGTACTTGGTAGCAATGGAGGAAGAAAGATCAAAGCAGAAACAATTGAGTTATTGTCAAAAACTCTTTCCTTCAGCGAGAGACCGGTTTTTAAGAAAATTGTTCGACATTAACGATGTTGATCCCTATGAAATGCCGGCAAAGCAGTGGTGTGCAGATTTTGCAAGCCTGCCTCCCGGTTCACGCGGTGATTTACTAAACTATTTGGTGTCAGCCAATACACCTTGCAAGAATTCAGGGCATACATGACGCTTGAAGCTTTCAAGCAATTTGTGGATGGATGGGTGCAGGAGATATACACCCAAAAACCACTCAACTGCAAAGACACTGTCATTGCTGCCAAGGTGACGTTCATGGATCATGACAATGTAATGTGATCTGTAAATATTTTTACTTTTTATTCCTACTTGTGTAGCTTATCTAGTGGCAAGAAACAGATTTCGCCCCCTGGAAAATATATAGTATCGTATATCATATATATCAACAGCAGCTAAACTGATATACGATACGTAAATCAGTACGATACGTAAACTGATACGATATACACGGCAGTCACGGCTGGTAAACTAAAGGAAAACTTTCTATTGTCCAGTTTTCTGTTTAAATGGACGTGATAACGAATGGTGCATCCAACAGCGGCGCAGTAGCCTCCCATCTTCAAGCAAAAACTTCAAAAAGAAATAAGCGCAGTAGTCTTAAAACGTAGGCGAAAGCTAGACCATGCAACAAATATGGCGGCTGATCCCACAATGCATCTTGCGATTCGCTGCCGTGACGTCATCCTTGCGAGCCCGATAAACTTTTGCGTAACTGAATTGTAAGATATAGCCTGAGGTTTCTTTAAAAAAAGATTCGAGACAAAATCAACTTATTAAATCCTTCCATCCAAATCAGCAGTTTTCATGGGGTATAGTTGCGCTAGAATAACTTATTTCCACCTAAATCATTTCAATCAGCAGTTTTCATGGGGTATAGTTGCGCTAGAATATCTTATTTCCACCTAAATCATTTCAATTCGAAGAGTTTAGAGCTCCCCTACAGAATGAATAATGAGTAAAATAATATAATATTAATAATATTGATATATAATAGGGGATACTGAGCCATTCCTTCAAGAGTCACCGAGGTTAGGTCTCATTCAGCCAAAAACTGAAGTCCAAATGAGCCATTACTTCCAGCCTAACAGAGTTATCACCCCCTGTCTACCTGAGCTATCACGTTTAACAGAGCTATCACCTCAAGTCTAACAGAGCTATCACCTCAAGTCTAACAGAGCTATCACCTCAAGTCTAACAGAGCTATCACCTCAAGTCTCACTGAGCTATCACCTCAAGTTTTACTGAGCTATCACCTCATGTCTAACAGAGCTATCACCTCAAGTCTAACTGAGCAATCACATCAAGTTTAACTGAGCTATCACATCAAGTCTAACTGAGCTATCACCTCGAGTCTCATTGAGCTATCACCCCATGTCTTCCTAAGCTATCACCTCAAGTCTCACTGAACTATCACCTCCAGTTACCCACCCTCATGTAGTCGTAGGCAAAAGCGACGTTGGAAATGTCGCCGCAAGACTCAGGCGTGGCCATGGGGGCCTTAGCGTAGCGCTGAGAGAAGTGCGTGAGCAGCACGTGCTTCGCCTCCATACTACGCGCGATGCCGAGCGCTTCGCTGATCGTGCTGTGACGTTTGCTTATTGCTTCGCCAGCAAGAAAGTCTTCGAGGGTAGCCTCATGGATCAGCACATCGCAGCCTTTGCCTGACAACAAAAAAAAAAATCTTACTTCAGTACCAAATTGAAAAACACTTCTGCTATTGTGAATGCTGGATCAAGAAGGTTTCTTGGTACTATTACCTTTCTTTATTTGCTTTATTTGCTATATTGATTCTAATAAATGATTGAAACAATGAAAAATTGAAACAGAAAAATAATAATTCAAATCACAGGTTTGCAATTCCATGTACAAATATTAACTTTCAGTTCATGCCATAGCCGAGCAAGTCCAGTCACATTCTTGTGCAGGAACCAAACAAGTTTCCTAAAACCTCCTAGAGGAGTCCCTTCAAAAACCCTCATGCGTGGGTTGCTAGCATAAACACTTCATGCTCGTGGCCCATCAAAAGAAACACGTTTGCTTAATAAATTACACACAAATAATAAACAGAATCTGAGACTTAATTGCAATATAACTAGACTTGAGAAGAAAATATCTGTAAAAAACACCAAGAATAAAAGCGGAGAAATATAATTTCAAATATAAATCAGTAGGACTAGAGAGAGAGAGGCTCACCTAAGTGAACGAGCGCGTCACAAGGACGAGTGTCGCCCGAGTACACCAGCGTCTTGCCCTCTAGTGTGGTGAAGGCGACGCCAAAAGACTGCTTGCAGTGCACGACATAACAAGTCTTGAGGGCAGACAGTCCTAAGACATCCAGCACTGAGGCTAGCTCGTCTGGAGGCATCCTGTCCGCCCCTGGTATGAAGGTTTGATTGACGATCAAGCGATAGTCCGATGCGATAGGTTCGAAGTGGTCGTGGTATGAGCGTAGGTAAGACTCCAACGTATAGGGAGCCAATACCAGTAGCGGCGTCACCTGCAATAATGCAACAGTTTGCCATGCATTCAAAAACACTCCAACAATAGTTTCTATGTCATAAAGAACAAATAATAGAAAAGTAATCCACAAAATATTATGACAATTCATGCTCACCGCATTCAATATTTGCAGAGGTGGGCAGTAGCGCGCTACATGTAGCGGCCGCTACATTTTCAGTAGCGTTAGCAGTAGCGACGCTACATATTTAAGTAGCGATACGAGGTTTTGCCGCTACAGCGCTACCGCTACATTTATAGATGAAGCCTTTAGATTTTACTTACTAGTATTAAATATTACTTAAAAACCAGCATGATACATACATAATATAAATTGCAGAATAAAACTGTACGAAAGATTTCGGTGTAATGTTGTCAACCTCAGCCTGTTACTAGTGTCAACATGTTAGATGTTACCAGTTACCACTTACAGGCATTTTTTCATGTTTCAGTTTGCTCACAGTTATTTTTACACAGTTATTTTTATGTTTCACCTTCCCTACATGGATGTCTACTTTACTCTACCAATCTCAAAAATAATCCACATATATATATACAAATAAAAGACAGATTTTTTACATGTATATGTGGATAATTTTTGAGATTGGTAGATTAAAGTAGACATCCATGTAGGGAAGGTAAAACATAAAAATAACAGTAACTTTTATTTACTGTATCTAACCCGTTCTATTTCGGTTAGGTTAATTGCAATAAAGTTGCATTGATATGTTTTGAAAATGTTTTATTATCATTAAATGTTGATGAGTAAATCCAAATAGCAGAACAATAAATATTTAGAGATTTCCAATAATTTTGGCCATTGTAGCGGCGCTACATTTTACTGTAGCGGTAGCGCTCGCTACAATCTAGTGTAATGGGAAACTACCCTCAGCAAGTGACAAGCAACAGCATCTTGCATCAGCTGGCCCAAATGAGGGCAAATAGACGGAACACGTCCAACGTTACATCCGACGACGACTCGGAGACGGAGGACGACGAAGGCGGCGCATCAGCGTGACCTTGGACTACGACGTCCTAAACTCATCATAAGGTCATAAGGCGCTACATTTTACTGTAGCGGTAGCGCTCGCTACAATCTAGTGGGTGTAGCAGTAGCGGTAGCGCCCGTTACATTTAGAGCATGTAGCGGTAGCGATAGCGGCCGCTACATACCAAAGTAGCGCTGCCCAGCTCTGAATATTTGAATCATGTTTCGTTGAATCCAAAGCACAGCCGTGTTTCTACAGGCCAAATTTTAGCAGATATCTACCATTAGAGATAAATCAAACATGAGACCAAGTAAATCAATAACCCGATATATTCACAATCGATGTTTTAGAAGAAACTATAAATTCCCGATGTTTCAGAAGAAATTGCAACTGAAAAATGCATTAGGTTAGGAACCAAAAACAGGAACGCAGCAGGAGAAATACCAGATTTTACGAATTTCTAAACACACAGGCATTTCTCTTAGTTGCAGGGCGAGCCTCCTCCTCTGCAGCACGGTGATGAGGCCGATGTGATGGTCGGCGTGATGATGGCTGATGTAGACACCACACAGCCGCGTGAGCACCTCATCTGCCGCCGCCACCCCCACCAACCGCACCAGCTGTCCGTACGTCGCCTCGCCACAGTCCAACAGCATGAATTTATCCGCACTGCAAATGTCACGTTCATAATTTTAACAGATCGGAAGTGATCTTTTATAATGTTATTCTTGTGTTTAAACGTTATACTGAAAACTAAATTCTGCTGGTATTATGCTGATAAAAAATGTTAAGAAAAAAATTTTAAACGTTATAAAAAAACTGATAGACCTAGAATGTTTTAAGAACGTACCTCAATTCAACTAAAATCCCAGAAACGTTCCTGGTTTTGTTGGGCATGGAAGAGCCTGTGCCCAAAAATGTAATTTCGGGATACTCTTTCGGCAGCTGTTCCGCGCCGCTGCCCAGACATCCTGAGTCGGCGATCTCCCGCTCGACCGCCTCGTGGTCCATCACCGGGCAGTTGAAGCTGATAAAATGAAGAGGGTGAAGGCTTCTTACATAATAATAGCTAACAGTTAAATCCTTCACCAGAACATAAGAATCAGCATGTTTATAAGAATAACATGGAAATTACAGTGAACGATATGTGGGGAAGGAGAGAGTAGGCAACAATAGGAGATATTGCATAAGATAGGTGCACACAAGCACATGGACACACCTCTAACGGGCTTCTTGTAAATTAAAATGGTCCTCCATCCACCACTGAAATTTCTTGCAAATTTGAAAACCCAATTAGCTCCAATTCCAGTTCAGTCAACCACGCCTCCAAAAATTCGAAAGATTGCTAAGGTATAAGATAAGAATGGGATATATTTGTTTGGGATATTTCTACTGAAAAATAACAACCAAAGTATACAAATTTTGAAACCTTAATCAGGCACACAAAAATCTGGTAAGCCTATCATCATACAATGTACATTGACTGCTTATCTGAACTATGTACCTCGAGAGTCCTGAGTTAGGGCGAAGGTGATACGTCAGCAAAGTGGCCGCTTTCATATCCCTCCATGGCTGGTTCTCACCACCACATTCACGATCCGCAGGGGCAGTGTTTGTACTATCGGTATTGAGTCCGTTGCTGTCGGATACTCTGTCTTCTAGAGATGATTGGGAATTTTTCGTTGCGTATGGAATACTGGTGTCGGCAAGAGCAGGGAAGATACTGGGGTGGATGTGGTGGAGTTTCATCTGATTGCGGTGGACAGCACAAGAACCGGTACAAGAGTTGCCATCGTTGATGAAGATGTGTTGGGTGGAAGATGCAAATGAGGACAACCAATTCTGGTACTCCACGGTGTTTACAATACTGTATGAGAAAAAATATTCTTTTAACACTGTAGGATAAACAGAGAAATGGTTATGAAGAATATTTGTCGCACATTTAATTCTATTTTTTTTTTTTGTTGAAGTGATTTGATATCTCAAAATGTGATGGCAGTAATTCAAGACGCCGCACTAAGCATCTATACAAAAAATATTTACCTACCTGTGAATTTCAAGACAAAACTCTTTAATAAATTCTCTGATAGTAATACATTACACCGAGGTCTAGAAGTAAGTTTCTGAAAGCTTCCAACTCTTAGTGATCAGGGCAATAAAAATAATATTTAAGATAATGAAAAATCAAGTTTTAAAATTATATAAGCGCGCAACAGACAACACTCTGAAGTGTCTCTTCCTATAAGTAAACAATATCATCTCTCGGCCGTGAAATCCAGCGTAAAATAGAACATTCGTTACCTGGATGGCGTGAAGTGTACGACAACCTGGGCAGTGTCATCAGTGTGGGGGAGCTTGTAGGGCAGCAGTGCCGGGTGGTCGGTCAGAGTGGTGAGGTGCGCCAGCGTGGGCGCCTCCACGACTAGAACAAACACACTTATACATTCTTTTCTAATTCGTTAAATCATGAAACTACACATTGAAGCTTATTTAAATTTCTTTATTGATTGCTCGATTTGAAGCAAATGCAATCATATGACCAAAAAGTCGTTATTCACTGAATTGAATGCTCTGAAAAAGCTCAAAACCCACATTGCTCACTGAAATGCCACTTAATGGAAAAATATTCGTTTCAAAATAATACCGTACATTCGTAATTGTCACAAATTCTTAAAGTATATAAATAAATACAAAGGTGACATTCGCATTACTGTTATATTGGAATAAAAGAATAACATCCAATGAATCAAATAAATTAAGTTCTGGACTATAGGATGAACTCCTCCAAGGTAAAGTACAACTTTGAAAATCCCAATGAGAAGTCAAAAAACTTCAATCTCAATAGCGGTAGCCTATAAAATCTAGCAATTGAATAAAAAGGAATAAATATTTAAATTTTGAATGGTGTATGCATAAAACAATTATACATTATCTATTTTTCAGGATGCAAACTGAAATAATGAGTGGACAAAGCACAGACCAATAAATACAGGTCCAGGGTCGTCAGGATCAGTAACGTCAGCAGCTTTGACAACGGAGCCGTCAGCGAGCGTTACGTCGTGGCCCGCCTTGAGCTGTCCGTACAGCGGCCCTGGTGGCACTTTAGCCTTCACGCACAACTCCAGCCGCAGCTTGCCAAGCTGTAAATATTATAGAACACTCAATGAAATGTCTAACAAACTTAACACGTTGACTACTCTAAAATCGGCCAAATCCGAGAACAAAAAAGGCCAAAAAAGGCCGATAATTCAATGTATACTAGTTTATTTGTAGGTTCCGCTATAAAAATTCTATTTATTTTTTTTGCAGTATTTAAAATTTAATTAGGAAGTACCCCTATCATAAATTTTAGCCGGCCAACGCAATTGAGAAAAACTAAATCACGGAATTTGTCCGGAAAAAATGACCGTCTGGCAACCCTGCTTAAAAAAAGTACAAAAAATGAAATAATAGTACAAGATGGAGCAATCGTAGTCAACGTGTTAAGGACAGCACACGCGTGCATGTTTTACGTCAAGTAAATCTTTACACTGTGAGTGTCAATGAAGACTATTACAAGTTCGTATTGCGTGCAGATATAAACATAGGTATTGAGTTCATACGCAACACGCGGTGTGTGTGCGTGCAATTTATGAAATTCAACTCAGCACGTCATATCGTCTATTTGGTTTAAATACAATTAATCAGATAAAACTATGTATAGAAATTAAATACAAGAAGAGAACTAGTTTTTAGGGTAAAAAATATTAACATAGTTCTAACTTTTAAATAATTTATAACACAAAACGTATCAATTCTTTTAAAACTTTGAAGTGTCACATAAGCAATAGCTCTAAATTTAATTAAACATGAGCTTTGTAAAATTATATATAGAAGCAATACACTCAGGATGGCTGCGATTAACGAGCTAGCTGACATGTGAGTGCCCTCTTTCTTGGTATTTATAAATTATTAATTCAATCTAAATTGATTCAGACACAAAAATGTAGTCATAATGTGTTCCATTATAATGTTTATTTCTATAATAGACAAGTCAATCAGAGTAATAAATAGGTATCAGTTTCCGTTTAGACTTGCCGGTAGCAAGAGAGATGAGCAAAATAATCGTAAATACCTACTTTAGGCGAGACTTTGCCAATGTACATCATGGCAATGTTGGAGGTGAACTCGTCGCTTCTAGATCTCTTCACTGCCGTTTCTTGCAGATCAGGACTCGAGCTGTCGCGCTTGTGGCCGCGTGTTGCTTCACTTCCAGCTAGCAAAGTAGTAAAAAAATATGAACATAACTCAAGTTTATTCACTGACCACAATTACCAACACTTCAAATTGAGCCATTTTGCGCCACAAAAAAAAAAAACATACTACAAATGCAGGGACTCAATTATTTCTTTGGAGAAAATTTCTGTTCTTGTAAGCTAAATTTAATTTTTTTATGTCTCATCATTACGGTTGTTTTGACTAAATTCGGTAGCACAGAAATACCTGATGGTCAGAGACATAGTTGTTGCCATAATGCAAGTTATTAAAGAATAAACCAAACGCCACTCTTACCATTAAAAAACACAAACTCTGCAGTCATAGGCGTGGGGCTTGGAGTCTTTTCGTTGGCTGGGGGGATAGGCACAGCTTGGATCGTCATGGGATCATCTGGGTCACCAAATTTGCCATTGTTTGTGGCGTGGTTGTGATACAATAGGTCCATACTGTCAAATGCCATGAAGACTCGCGTGTCGCGGTACAGTGTATGCTGCAATTATGTGTTTAAAATGAGGTTTTATAAATAGATCAGTTGATATTCCATGGCTAATGATATTGAAATATTGTAATGTGCATGTCATGTCATCTAATAAATAAACTAAATTTTCATGATAGAAAAAGGAATTTTTCATGTAATTCAAAAAACGGATGATTTCTATTTGAAACCTTTGATCCAGGCTTTCAAGAAGACTGCATGAAGTGAGAGAAATAAAATCATGAAATAACAACTTTCAAGTCTAAAAAACACTCACTATTCCAGGAGGTCCATGAAGCATCATTTGTGTTGTGCCTGCATCTTGCAGAGTTAAAAGCATCCCTGGCAGTCCTCCGACATTGCGCCAAGACTTGTGTGTGACAAAGACGTTCTCCAGACCACCCAGCTTCACCTTGTGCTCATGAGCTAGCCTTTGACTTCCTTCTCCACAGTTGAATAAATATCTGCATACAAGAAAAACATTAATATTAATAAGCTTTCAATAAGAATTCAATTAATGTGGTTAATAAAAGTGTATACAAGATTTGTCATTTAAATTGTCATAATAAAATGGAAAAGTATAAATTAGTCATTTATTTAATTGCAAAATTGACAGTGAAACAAATTAGAACCAAGACATAATTAATAACAAATAATGCCATCTATTAATCACATAAAATCAGTCAACAAATGAGCATTGGTTGACAATTGTCTAACTTTGGAAATCTTGGGCCTTCAGCTGAACAGACTGGCAGCTTGCCTAACAGCTAAGCAACTGCACTAAATATGGACTGAGGTTATCTTTGCATGTTGGTTAAATAATATATGGTTTGTTGGTTCTATCTAAACTTTAGTGTCACCTGAAAAATTATCTCAAATCCAATTTGAAGTTTTTTTGGAACTACTCACGTATATATATATATTTTTTTGCATATCATGCATTCACAAAAATCCCTAAAATGCCAAAAAGCCGTCTTATAGCCTGCTTCACACAACTAGCTATTAGCTCATCTCATTTGCTGTGAATGATAACTCCAGTGGTTGTAACCCAGCTGCTGCTAAGGGGAGAACTTATTAAACTGTCCTGGAAATGGTCTCATTTTACCAATGTGTACCTACAGTCATTTATATCATAGGCATTAATTTGGTGAAATTAGTAAAAATATTTTGAGCATCTGGATGCAAAGTGAAATTGTTGGGCTGTTGTCTACTTTAACTTTATTTTAACTTTATGTCATCCACTTTTCATAAATTTTTCCTTAGTGCAAAAATTTTTTTTAGTGAAGTGTATATACTGCACTAGCTTTCAGTCAATAATAATTTAAGTTCATGCTTCAAAGCAAGTATATTATTAATATACTAGAACAATTTCTCTAGTGTTTCAGTCCACTAAGAAATTCAGTTAGGATCATAGACTATGTTCAAGTAACACTTTAGAAATTTGAGGAAAATAGCAATGAAAACTTGGAATCTTTAGGAATATAACAAATCCTCCAGACCAGTAGGATTTGAATGAGAAAAATTACCTGCAAGTAGCGACACTTTGAGTAACCGCCATGTTTAATAAGACAACCCAAAGCACTTACGAGCACTGACCACCTGAGACGTAAAGGGAGCTGGGAGCTCCAGGAGCTCCTGATCCAAGCACTTGCAAGTAGACTGTGGCAGCTGGGAACTTCTTACTTCTGTTGCGCTCATTTTGGTTCTTGCTTTCTCCTTTAGGCATCTGCAGCAATAAAGATCATTTTGAAATTGATGCAGAAACAAATTCAGGCAAACAATCAAGAAAAATAATTTTGGCAAACTCAAATAAGTCATAAAATACTATTATGAATATGAAAACATATTAATGATGATAATAGGAGAATGTGACAGATGGAGCAACTGAAGAGATGATAAATTTTGTGATTAGTACACCATAGCCTAGGTATATTTTCTGTTACTGATTTAGGTGCAAATCATACTGGAGTTGGCCATGGTTTCATTACCCTCAGTAGAGAGCACTGACAGTAATAGGTACTGGTCGGTTATGGTGGAGGCAGAAGCAAGTTTAATATGCAATGATGCTGTGTTCATGCAGCACTCTGGAAAAGCTACTCAAACAGCTGTAATGTCTGTAGGTCTCTTTGACATTGGAGATCAGTGTAATGTATGCAAGCGCCATTGCACTAACTTTGCCAGAAATCTAGATCATGCAAGTGTTGCAATACTTGTCCTGTATTTGAATTGCTGTGAGCAATAATATTGCAGTGTTGATGTAAATGTTTCACAGTGAGGATGATTATTGACTTCATCCAGATGGCTTGAATAGAGGTAGTGGAGACTGATATGTTAGAAAAATGAATAACGTTTTGATGACCATGGCAGCACAGATGCTTCAGATGGGGCACAGTTGGTCTGTCTGGGACTTAGGCAGAGGAGTTGCTAGCAGCATTGATGGCGAGCTTTATCTATTACAATATTTAAAAGTAATGGCTTCCTGCCCTAAAAACTAAGTGTGGAATTAGTCCCAACAATCCTGCAGTAAATTCTGCAGAACTTGATTATCATTCAATTATAGTTTTTGATTATCCTGCATAGATAGTGGCAATAGAGATCATGTAAATCACAATCTATGGAGTGGCACAGGGTGGAATTTCAGAAATAATGGTTCTGGTTCATACATTTATGACTGATCTTGGCAGCTCCTTCAGTTTTGAACTCAAAATCTAATCTTATGTATCTAACATAGTACATAACTGAAGTCCTGATTAGGTCCAGGTTGTACCACTAATGATCAATCAAGAGAACAACAAAATTCATTTCTATCTATGGCTATTTCATTTAGTATCAGTCACCCAGATCAATTGTAATGCATGCCAAGTCTATATCATGCATTCGTCAGCACAGTTACTGGCTATGTTGGTTGAAATTTGTGATCTGTGGAGACAAGTAATTGGGAACAGCTGTCTCTCTCAACCATACTTTGGCATCTTAGAAACAAGAAATTCAACTTTCTTGACCTATTTTCTGCCATACTTCATAGTCGGGACTGTTCACATAGTAATACATTCTAGCCTGAAATCAATCTTGGAGTAGCATAATTAACTTCTCCATAAGCTTTGCCAAGTGACCTTGGTGGTGTCTTAAATGCACCAAGACTGCAATGGAGTGCACAAGTTGAATCTTTGACGACTTCAAGACTACTAATCATTAATCAACTCCAATCCGTCTCACATAGAAAATGGGGTGCTGACTGCATGCTGCTTATCAAACTTTACAAGAATGTCATCCTCAGTTGTTTAGATTATGCTGCTTCCCTTTTGGCCAGTGCCTCAGCTCCCTGGTGTCAAATTAAATTTAATTCAAAATACCTTCCTCTGCCCAGCTATAGGAATTGCTATAGCTCAGCCCAATCTTCTTGAAAGTTAAAGCTCTTTTCCCCCCTACTTAAACATTGGCTAGAGATATTATGCAAATACTTATATCGCATTATGGTATCCAACTCCCTGTGTGCTCCAAAATAAATGGCATCTTCCAACCAGTCCATCACAACCAGCCCTCCCATGCTCCTGCTCTATTCTACCTCCCTTCTCTCTTACTGCCAAGAACACACTTGCAAAATTAAATTAGTCTGTTCCCCCCCATGCAGGTACTTGCTCATCTCTCCTCTTNCTGTCTCTTATACACATCTAGATGTGTATAAGAGACAGCTGTTCCACGGTGCGTTGTGTATGTAAAAATGCATGTAGAAAGATGATTCTGGTACCATTACATGCGTCAGAAAGTAAGCTTTAAGATGAGTATAAGCACCGGATAATGCCATAATTGGCCGCTTTACGTCAGACATTCCTTTTTAGTGTGTCCAGCCTTCGAATTAATCCCATAGAGATTATTGAAGGGGCCTTAAAACCGCCCCCTTTGAGGAGCTGTCACGAAATCATTTTTTGACGTAGAGAGATGAGTCTGGTACCGTTACACGCGTCAGAAAGTAAGCTTTAAGACAAGCACATAAACCGGAAAACGCCAAAATTGAAAATTTTAGGGTAGCCGGTCCCCTTACGACTCAGAGAATAATTACAGAGGCTGTTTCCACCTCTTTCCTGCACTAACAAATTAAAATAGATAACTAACTTAAACTATGTATTTGAGTATTTGATGTTTACTTTTCTGATTATCATTAGGTATATATTTTTAGGTAAATTTTCACTATTGGTAAAAATTTACTATTTCACCATGCCATATGTTTAGTACATTGTTTCTGTTTCTTTTAGGATGTTGATGTGTATAACTGAATATTTTAGTCTTTCAGGGTTGTTGTGAATTCCTATTAATTTGATGTGTATAGCTGAACGTTTGTCTTTTTGGATTCTTGCGAATTGCTATTAATTTGATCTTTTTGTTGTAACTTTATTGTTGACTGTTATTGAGTATACTCTCACTCACATTCTGTGGCACTATTAATGATCTGGTAATACTTATTCTGTACCTTTGAGAAGGTTATCTCAAATTCAACCAAAGGCGCTCTATGCAGCCCAACCTTTGTAATGACTGCTCCCTGTGAAGAGCCACTTTGTTTTCTGTCTATGTAACTGATGCTGCTCCTTTTCTCCATCATTGCACTCTAAGCCCTGCTCATGCACGAGGGTGGCCCAGTGGTTACAGTTCTGAGTACAAGGTTGGCACAGAGAGGCGCAGGTTTGATTCCAGCTCTGTGCAACAGTTTCTTATCAAAATTTGCGAGGAGGCTGGGCGGCTAAGCATACCGTCAACCAGGGCTACTCGGGACGGGCGGGGTAACTCGGGACAGTCCTCCAACATGGAGTAAATCTGTTTTAGTAGCACAACTAATTTGAATATTGCAGAACTAAATATAGTGGCATAAACATCAACATTTTTCCTATCTATGTAGTACCGTCAAATGGGGTAAAAAGGGAGGGGCAGGGTAAATTGGGACATGCATCCCACATTTTGTAGAAATGTGTAGCAGCTAAACTAATCAAAATATTGCAAAACTAAAATTAGTGGCGTAAACTTCAACATTTTTACTATCTATTATGTATAAAGCTAGTCAAGAAATCAAACAATTACTGTCTCTAAAAAATCGCTGAAAAAAAGTGTGAAAAGTGTAATTTTGGAAAAGTACCTCTGCTAAGGTCTGGAGCAAAAAAAATATTCGTCATTAAAAAATTTTACTTACATAAAAGTTGCACCCAGGTGTCAGCTTGAAAATTTAATTGATGGAATTTGCCTATCTCATTCCAAAAAAAAAAAAATGGCAGCCATTTCCGCGCAATGGGGTAAAAGGGACACCCCCCTGGGGTAATTAGGGACACCATTAAAAAGGCATTTACAGTAGAACCTCAGTTAGCAAAGGCTCCAGTTAAGAAAAAAATAATCATGTCAACAAAGGAAAAACAAGTAAAATTCACAGAAAATGTGATTTATTCTACCTCTACATTATCTAAGAGGACTACAGAATCCTGTTAGTAATGACTAAGGACTAAGGAGGGGTAAGGAGGACTTCAGAATCCTGTTAGTCCTCCTTATCAGAATCCTCCTCCTTAGCAGAATCCTTAGTCAGAAGGACTAAGGAGGACTTCAGAATCCTGTTAGTAATGGGTGAGTACACTCTGCATGCTTCAAATGTTTTAAAATTAAGGTTTATTCCAAGCGTCCCTAGTAGCCCTGTTTGATGGGGCTACTTGGGACACTCTTTTTTTGCTTCTGGCACCTTACGAAAGCATAAGGGATTTTTTTAGAGAAGCCATGTGATAGCCCTTGCAAAGAGCTTTGAAATGAGCCTAAACTTGTTTATAAAATGTTTCATGGTAAGAAGTTATGTATTAAAAACATTCAAAATCGCCCAGAGTAGCCCCGGTTGACGGTAGCAAAATTGAAGCAGTGAGTTACGCGTTTGAGACTGCAACAAGCTGTGAATATTATGCAATGTTGAGAATCGGCGGTTAGGCCTACAGCCTAAGAAACGCTGAAACTGCTATTATGACTTTATTTTTAATTTATGATTCCTAGTGATAAATTTAGTTAATTGGACAATTTCAGCTCCACAAAGTTCCAGGTTCAGCAGCACAGAATGGACTTTCTGCCTGTGTAGTGACTCTTGAATCATTTGAATGAGCAGGGAAGTTGACATGTTCTGAGTATAACCTACCCTGAGGACATACTATCTGGAATATTTTGGAATAACTGCTGTTTACAGTGTGGAATTCTAGAGTGATATTAAATGAACCAGTACAGATAGCATATTGGGAAGCAGGACCTGAAAGCTCAGAAAGGCCTGGAATTTTACACTTTCAATCCATTAAATACATATCCTATTCCTTTCCAGCTGTGATTGATTGATGGGATTGAGATGTTTTCCCCTTTCCAGCTGTAATTGGTTGATGAAATTTTATGTTATCCCTATCCAGCTGTGATTGGTTGAGCCCAAAAGCCCCACCCCCAAATATGGTACCTATATGTACTATAGTACTGGTTAATTCAACCTTTAACTTCAACTTAATTATTCATTACAAACAAAGGGCCTGGAAATTTTTAAATATTCATTAAATAAAAGAAAAATAAGAAAAAAACAATCAAACAATAGACAACCAAACAATTCAATAACAAATCTGAAATACTATCCAATTGAAATAGTTTATCCAATATTGATCCTCCTTTTACTTTATAGGCAGTCACCTGGAAGAGCACTGTATATAAGGATTCCATCTTGGGTGGAAAGCTTTTTCATAAGTTAACTTCCATTCCTAGAATTCCACCCTGCTGCTGTAAGTGTGTTTCTACATATATCAATGTGGTAATAAAATTTTGGCTAGAAGTTGGATCTCATGAACTATTAGTATTAGCTTAATTATTTTGCCATTCTTCTTATTATTTAATGTGAAGAGAGGAGGGTGGAAAGGCAAAGGTGGCCATGCTGAATGTTCCAGTACATTGTTTCTGTTTTCTTTTAGGATATTGTCATGTATAAATATTTTGGTTTTAAGATTGTTGTGAATTCCTATTAATTTGAACTTTTTGTTAACCCTATCAGGACGGATGTAGACTGTAGTCTACATTAAATTCTAGTCTATTTCTAGGGCACTTCTAATTGCATTTTAGAATATTTTGAGGGGGGGTATACCCCAAAGTTTTCAGATTTAGCTTTTCTGGTTTTTAGTCTTGTCTTAAAGCTGACATTCTGCCCTATCCA
Source organism: Hyalella azteca (assembly GCF_000764305.2). Classification (NCBI taxonomy): domain Eukaryota; kingdom Metazoa; phylum Arthropoda; class Malacostraca; order Amphipoda; family Hyalellidae; genus Hyalella; species Hyalella azteca. Next base: position 73,626 of record NW_025943130.1, on the reverse strand, counting down.
ATGGGACCATTACCATCTCTGTATGTTGATTTCTGCGTTAACGACAGATCATGAAAGGAAGAAGGGTGGGGGAGTTCTTTAAGAAATAAGATAGGAGGTAATTTGCATCCCAGCACTTTAAATACAGTGTCTGCTTGAGGTGCAGCTCAGTAACCTGCCTGGCGTCGTATGAGAAGGTGTGCATGCAGTCGCTCCCACCATCCTAGAGTGGAATCAAGCTCCAGTAACATTTAGTTTCGTATCCTTGCTACATTGAGTGCTTATTGCGATGTGTGCGGGACTTTGTCGCGCTCTGCTGAACATTCACACTTATTGTCATGGCCAACTTATCTCCTCCTAAAGTTTTGAAGCTACAGCAATGAGACATATACCATTTAATTTATAAAGACCATACCTATTGAGTTATTGAGCCCTTTTTAAGATTTGTGCATAATTAGGATTCAAAATGGGGGAGGGGGGAAAATATGAAGAAAATGAGAAAAAATGAGAAGAAAACAGAAAAATGCGCATAAAAAAAACTAAGGCAAAATTCAATAAAATGGCTTGATAACTTGATAGGTAGGGTCTTTACAAATCGAATGGTATATGTCTCATCTCTGTAGCTTCAAAACTCTAGGAGATAGATTTTTAAAGTACCCCTTTTTTGTCCATTTTCTATGAATTTCACATTTTCTATCAATTTTGCTGAAAAAAGTATACAAGTTTTATTGGAGGGTATACCCCCCCCATAAGAACTATAACTTAACTAGGTATACAAATCAAGTCAATATGGCATAATTACAGAGCATAATTAGACTATGTGATACAAAATATTCAAGAAGAAATTGATCTCTTGATCTCTGCAAAATTCTCTTACAGGGTCTGTAACTAGTTCTACGGAATAAACAAGGTTATTGTTGCCAACAATCAAAGGAATTACTCTTCCTAATTTCCCAAGTACACGAGGGTGATCACTATGAATTTGTACAATATCTCTTATCTCAACAGTATCACTAGAAGTTACATTGCTGGACTGAGATCTTTCACAAAGTGAAGTCAGATAGTCCAAATGCCAGCATATCATAAAACTATGAAGTATAAGTTGATTGCAAGTTAAACATTTGGGAAGGATGGTCTTTTCATTCAGGGATGGGTTGCCAATATCTTCAATGTTGATTGGGTCTGGAATTTCCCTGATTTGACAGCCATTAAGCAATAGTGATGGTGTTATTAATTGTATATCATTGATATCTTCTGAATGATAAGCCCATGGTTTATTTTTGCTTCTTTTGAGCAATTATGGTTTCCAAATCTGGGTGTGTTATGTTATGTATATTTTGAATGTGAAAAAATTATAACTATAATATGAAAGTTGTTATGTAGGTTATCATAGCACGAATAGCAGTAGAGTATCAAGATTGCAGTTCTGCCACCAGACTTCATTGAATTATCCTACCTTTTTTCTAAAATTCAACAATCTCTCTTCTAGCAAAGTTTTCGAAATTCATTAGCTGCATAAAATACTCTCTGCTCCCGTTCCCGTTGACATGACATCTGTTTGCTTGTTTGATGTAAATTTTGTAGAGGTTGCTTCAGATAAACTTATCATTGCCATTCCCATGTTTCACCCTTAACGTAATGTAGCTAATGATATTGAATTGCATTATTCATATACACTTGTATCTATTAAACTTTTACATTTTAAGATCTGATGGAAGTGGTGAGCATCTCTAACAATACAAGGATGAAGATAAAAGCATTAATGATCTAAATAGCTATAATTAAATAAGGATCATTACATGTACTTTAATAAACATGAAATCTCCCTATTAAAAATTTATATTTTGTTGGTCATTCGAGTTCATATCAACTAGGGTAAATGCACCATATTCCAACACTTCTCAACTTTTTCTTTTATATAAAGCATTGTCTTAGTTCCACACATGCGTAGATTGTTGAAATAGTGATGTCATACTATTGCATGCAATATTTCCACAAAACACTAGGTCTGGCAGGAAAATGTTAAGATCTGCAGAGCGAAACTCCATGTCACCCAGTGAGAACATCAAAACACAAGTGAAAGTTGATAGTTGACCTTGCTCTACCAAATAGTGATAACATGTTTGTGTTGAAAGAATATTATGGTTTGAGATTTTTTAATAAGTCTGTGAACATATTAGGAATCCTTTAATTATACATGTATTTGCTTATTTTAAGCGTTTGGTTAAAAATAATGCCAGTTTTATTGAGGACTTCTTTTGAGTTTAATCTCTCAAGCTTTCTGATAAGGGGTACAATAATAGGATCAATGTGTCTTGAAATTTGTCCAAATGAAAGGTTAGATAAATCCTGGATCACGTTTTGCTCATCACTGAGCATCTTAAGGCAACGAGGTCGAGCAGCTGAGTAGATGAGTTGCATGCAGGTTGGCTGCAGAGAGGAGACTAATTGAAGTAGTGAACAAAGCTTCAAGTATGGTTCTTATACAGTCCATTGGACACTTGTTCTAGTCATGAAATTTCAGAGTGCATTTGGATCCAGTCGTTTGGTTGTTTAGGTATGGCTTTTACCATTGAATTGGAATTGCTTCCATTATTTGTAGTCTGTTGAAGTCTGGTTTGTGGCGAAGGATTGTTGTATTTTGTACCAGTTCTTCCCGGGTTAATTTGGTGTTGTGGTAGTCCATAGCATGCGTTTTTGGTCCTCCAGAAACTAAATGCATTGTGAGCCATCTTGATAGGGTTGTAGTAGTCATGCCAATATACGAATTGTTGCAGGGCTCACACTCTCCACAGTTACACGTGTATTCGTATATGACGAATATTCAGCCCTTAAACGTATTCGTTTCAGGGCTGGTAGTTTCAGGGCTGTGTTGTTCTTTGTGATTAAACTGGTCACGGTAGGGCTTTTGTAGTAGATTATCAGCTGTAATCGGTGGTTGTTGTTTGTGCATTCCACATTGTTTCGAATCATCTGCTTGAGGATTCGTTCGTCAGTTTGGTATGCAGATGAATATTGATTCTGATAGTAGACCTTGTGGACTAGATGCTCGGGGTTTCTTGCATCGCTTGTTGGGTTTCCTGTTTTTTGGGCGATTGTTGCAAGGTTGTGGTTCAGAATATTGTCAAAGAGTGAATTAGAGTAACCATTGTTGATGAAAACTTGTTTTAGTTTCAAGATGCTGTCATGAAATAACTCCCAAGTATGTGATGTTTCATAGGTGCAGTGGATTAATGCCTTGATGGTACTTCTATATATCATTGGGGGCATTTGCTGCGCGCATTGAGGTATATTCCGTTATTGGTGGGCTTTTGGTATACTGAAGTTATGAAGTTATCAGTGGCTTCAATGTTGATGTCCAGGAAATTTATTTTATTGCCTGCTCCAATTTTGTGAGTAAACTTCAATACAAGTTGGTTTCGAAAAGGTTCTTGAGTATTTCAAGTGGTAAATAAATTAATAGATGATTAATTTAAGAGACGGTTTTAGAAACATAAAAACTTATTCTGACACAGCTCAGAATTGGACACACACAGCTTGTTCCGAGCTGTGTCATATTCCAACACAGCTCTCACAGGGTGTTGGAATTCCAACACAAGGTGTCGGAATTATGATTACGATTTTGAAGTGCTGTTGGAATTAGTCTCACAGTTGTTAATAGCACACACTTGCAAGATGCTCACCTTATCATGGTTCATGCTAGACTACTTTCCCCAACAGCAATGCCGCCAACTTGCATCACGTTACAGCCAGCCCACGCCACGTAGGCTACTGGTGCTCCCTGAACCAATCAGAGCGCAGCACAAAGCCATCTCCCGACCAAACAAGTGTGACNGTTACCTCTGATGCTCCGCTTATCGGTTACGGAACGTACAGTAATCGTAAACTGCGGCTTTGAAACAGACAATGTTACCATATGAATTAGGAGAAAATGTCTTCTAAAATAAAGTTCTAAATTTCTCATTCACCAAATTTCTGTATCAAGAAAAATCATATATTATTGAAGGATAATTAAAGGCATACTGTTCTGAGTATTTTGTCTGTTCCTCAAGAAACTGCTCTTGCCCAGCGTAGAATTGATGGCCAGGATTGCTTGGAGAGAAAATATTTAGATGATTTTGCGCAAACTGTGCAAACCTATGACTTCCAAAAACTCATTATGTGCGGGAAAATTTCCTCATAAACATACATCATCCTGAGTGTGACAAGCTTCTGGACAGGTAAAACTTGTAGAAGTGTGTCAAATATGAATTAGGGTAAACACATCATATTCTGACACTTTAAGGACATAGCAAGAAATAAATGGCTATAAAAAGATCACCGTATGCGCAACTTGAGTTCTGATTGCTTTACATCACTCTCAAAACACCACACTACGTGCCAGCAATGATGAAACGTCACAAACTGTAGCCATATTTATTTAAAAGCCTTTAGAATTTAAAATCTACAAAATTGCTGAATTCCAATGCTGTGTGTGACTAAATTTGGCATATTGTGAGACTAATTCCAACATCACGGAAATGCGTGGTGTGATGTCCGCAGACTTGTGAACAGAGCGCTTCAAAACCGTAATTCATAATTCTGACGCCCTGTGTGAGCTGTATCTTGATACGACACAGCTTGGAACAAGCTGTGTGTGTCCAATTCCGAGCTGTATATATCAGAATTAGTTTTTATGTGTCTAAAACCATCTCTTAACTAAATCATCTAGGTATTAATTTATTTACCACTGAAAATCAGTTAATACAAGTAGTATACTTAAAGGGTTCCTAATATATTCACAGACTTATTTAAAAGTCTCAAACAATAATATTCTTCATACACAAACAGTTTATCACTATTTGGTAGAGCAAGGTCAACTATCAACTTTTGACACATTTTTTGATGTTCTCACTGGGTGACATGGACTTTCGCTCCGAGGATCTCAACATTTTCCCGCCAAACCTAGTGTTTTGCGTATAAATCTGGCGCGCAATAGTATGACATCACTATTTCAACAATCTACGCAAGCGTAGAACTAAGACAAAGCTTAATATAAAGGAAAAAGTTGAGAAGAATCGGAATTACCCACAATGTCAGAATATGGTGTCTTTACCCTAAAAGATTTGTAGGAGACAAAATTCTTTTTAATTTTTTTAATATTGAAAAATTTTTTAATTTTAAAATTATTTATTCTGTAAATTGATTTATGCATTGTCTCCAACTTTACACAAGTGTGCAAAATTTCAGATCGATTTGACAGGTAAAAATGTGTCAAATATTGATTAGGTAGGGTAAATGCGGTATATTCCGACATCGTGGGTAATTCCGTCACCTCTCTAGTTTTTCCTTTATATTAAGCTTTGTTTTAGTTTCATGTGTTTGTTGATGGTTGAAATGGTGACGTCATACATTTGCACGTCAAACTACTGCCAAAACACTAGGTTTCGGCGATCTAGCGGGAAAATATCGAGATCCAAAGAGAGACAATGCATGCTACCCAGTGAGATCATCAAAAAATGTGTCAAATTTGACAGTTGACCTTGCTCTACCAAATAGCGAATAACTGTTTGTATAGGAAGAATATTATGGTTTGAGACTTTTAAATACGTCTGTGAATATATTAGGAATCCTTTAAGTATACTTGTATAGTTGTATTCGCTGATTTCAAGTGGTAAATAAATTAATATATGATTAAGTTGAGAAATAGATTTAGACACATGAAAAGTAATTCCATCATAACTTGAATTGGACACACACAGATCATTCCAAGCTGTGTACAAAAATTAAAATTTGCATAATTAAAAGCTTAATAGTTGTTAATTAAAAGCGTAATTAAGTAGTGTTCAATATTCATTAGTGTTCTAATTCAAAGCCGTGTTCACGTGTTGTAATCCAATACAGCTCACACAGCGAACAAAATTCAAACACGTGGATGACGACATTACGTATCAGTAGAATTTGAAGCGCAGATGGAATACGCCTCACCATGTGCCAAATATAGCCACACACAGTGACGGAATATAGGGATTTGGTACAAATTGGTAGGTTTGCATTCTAAAGGCTTTTAAATAAATATGGCAACATTTTGTGACGTTTCATTGTTGCTGACGTGTAGGTGCGGTGTTTTGACTTTGAGAGTCACATAAAGCAAACAGAACTTGGGTAACGCATACGGTTATTTTTTTATAGTTTTTCATGTCTTGATGCGTCCTTAATGTGACGCAATATACCGTGTTTACCCTATGGCCTATAAGATTTGTAACAGTCTCAGAGTCAGACAGACAAACAAAGAACAAGAACTGAAGAAGCGAAGTTAAATAGAAGTGTTGTACAAAAGGAACAAATAATAATAATGATGAAATAAAAAAAAGAAGAAATTAAAATTATGAAAGATAATATTAATAGGTAATGACTAATGAACATGAAAAATAAAATATAAAAATATGACATACAACTGCATACAATGTACCTAGGTACCTAGTAATAAAATAGGAATTGCAATATCATAAAAATTTTTAAAAGTCTTCCTACAAACAAAATATATTGAATGGTGCCCAGCTCAAAGAAGCACTGCATTGGTAGGTACCATTATTAGAACTTAGAAGATAATTCAGATTTCAGTACAATATACTATCATGAATTGCCCCGATAAATAATTAGGTATGTGTGAGAAATTCACCTTTCCGTTGATCATCCGTTTGAAGATATTTTCCAATGAAGAACTGCGGTTAAGCTTAAATTCAGTAAACGAAAGGCCGGAAATACTTTGCTTTATAGTGTAAAATGACAAATATTTATGAAGGCTTAACAATTTTGTTTGCGCAACAAGCGAAATGCAGATCTGCTGTACCGACATGATCCATGGGTACCTATGTTGAGGCATGCAAATTGCCGAAGTGTTGTGTAAATAAACAGATGATTCAGGGAATTTTCCCTGTATTTTTGCTTATTTTATAACCCAAGTAATTTATTCCAAGAGTTGTGTAATTAGGATAGTTACGACTCTTTCCATTTGGTTGCCTTCACAATTATGAGAATGAGAAAATTTTTAAAGCTTACATAATTTAAAATTATCTATAACACGAGCACTGGAAAGCTACGAAGTACATGTAGATCCTCAACATGTGTAGACCTCAAACTCATTGTACATGTTTTACCTTATCTTCCATCTTCAATCAAGCACCGAACTATAATCAATGATGGAAATAACACGTCCGTGACTTGGGTGCGCAGCCCTTGCCTACAATTCAATAGCTATTCCTTTCCGCTCGTAATCACGTTAGAGGGCACATTAGCCTGTGCGATTAAGAGGACGCAGTATAGACCCCTGCATAGCCCTTACCCACAATTCAATATCTATTCCTTTCCGCTCGTAATCACGCTAGAGGGCGGGCATATTAGCCTGTGTGATTAAGTGCCTAAAGCAATAGGTGCCATTTCCTTTCCTGGAAATGAATCAATCAGCCAGATAACATCAAGCCGCCGAAGCCACAGCGGTGGGCAAATAGCCAAACTGTTGCGTGCTTGTATTAAACACAGCCTGGAGTCTTCGCGACTTTTCACAGCCTGGAGTCTTCGCGTAACAGCGCCGTTATGCCACAGCCACTGCTTCATCGCGCTCTAATCCAAAGGCTGTAGCGCAAACCGCGGTCCCTATAACGCCATGCCCCAGCTCTCCCCCTTCGCAGGCAGCAGAAGGCTTTTCTCGTTGCCCGATCAGTAATGCCGCTAATGCGCCTGGTGCGATGGAGGGACCTAACCTAACCTAACCTGGCGCACAACTGATCAGCAATTGAAGAAAGCCTTACGGCTGCGAAGGGGGAGAGCCGNAAAGTCGAAAGGGATCTGGGGGGTCTTCGTTGACAGCAGCCTGAATTTCGGGGAGCATGTGGCAGGAGTGACGATAAAGGCAAACCAGGTGGTGGGGGTGATATGGCGTAGTTTTGACTTCCTAGACAAAGATCTGTTTGTTCAGCTTCACTAGAGCCTTGTGAGGCCCATAGTTGAATACGGACATTCTGCCCGGCAGCCGTTTCACAAGACTATGTGCTGACATTGAAGACGTTCAGAGACGGAGCACCAAGCTCCTCTCTTCGATCAGAGACTTGCCATACTCCAAGAGGCTTGAAGCGCTGCGTCTCCCCTGCCTTGAGCATAGGCGCCTGTGTAGCGTATCTCGCCACATAGAACTAATTTTATGTTTATCATATTAATATTAATACTCATAACATTATGTTTATCGTATTAATGATTAACATATCATTATGAGAATAGTCCAGAAAAACTTATTTCCGTCGTTGGCAACATTCTACTTCCATCAAGCCTCTCTCCTTCTATACTCTCCTCCCACTCTAGCGCCTATTTGCTTTTCTGACATCGGGCTGCCAAGATCTGCTCGTAAGTTCTCAAACTTAGAAACCCTGCCCTCAGATTAGCTCTTGTATTCAGTTGTGTTGAGTGCAAGTGTAAAGATGGATCAGAAACATTACATAGTGATCTCGGCGCTGCAATGTAGGCCCGATGTGGCCTGTCGCCGATTCTTTTCCTTTTCATGCCTTGTTCACAGAAGATCTAAAATCGTGTAATTTGACCGGATATTTTCACGACTGAGGAAAGTTTGAAATAGCTACTCGACTTCCACCGGGTTCGATATGGTGCTAGGCATTTCAAATCTGAACATATATTTTTCCGTAGCTTTATCTAGTCTGTTCTTGAACGCGTTCATACTCGGAGCGTCAATGATGTCATCGGGGAGGCTGTTCCACATGTCGGTGATTCGAAGCGAGAAAAATTTTTTTCGCGTGGAGAAGTTGCAGCGCAGTTTGTTTAGTTTATAGCAGTGGCCCTGGTGTTGGTTCTTGTTTCAAATTCTAGTAATCCTTCGGGGACCTTGTATAAACCATGAGCATACTTGTATACTTCAATGAGGTCCCCACGCAGACGTCGATAACTGAGGCTTGGAAGCTTCATAATATTTAATCTTTATTCATAGGACTTGCCCTTCAAGCCTGGAATTATCCTTGTTGCGCGTCTTTGAACATTCTCTATTAAATTTTTGTCGTTTTCAAATCTCGGTGACCACACAACATTTCCAAACGCTAGATTCGGGCGCACGACAGCAACAAACTGCTTCATCGCTTCTGCATCTAGGAACTCGTATGAGCGTCTGATTAATCCAAGAAGTTCGTTGGATGTGTTAACTTGCGTTTTGAGTAATTAATTTTGTCATGCCGTATAAGCTCACGTGAAACTTGCTTACTCATCAAATGGTGTCGTGAATAGTGTATTAACATAGCCCCATTTCGCAGTGACCCCACATCGGCGAACAAACGATCATTCACCTCTCGGACAAAAACGCGGCCTGTCTCACGGCCGGTTTCACGGCCGTGCCTCAAGAAATTCATCGTACATGGAATATCTTCCAAACTACTGAACCGATTTCAATGAAACTCAATATATAGATTCCTGACCACCAAAAGGTGATGTTTAGCCCGTGTGAATTTTCGCGATTTCGCCCGCGCTCCGATTTATACGGTAATACAGGCAAAAACACGCATCATACATGGAATTTCTTCCACACTACTGAACCGATTTCGATGAAACTTGGTATATAGATTTCTAACCACCTAAAGGTTATGTCTAGCCAGCACATATAAGACCACAGCGAGAATCCTCGCAGGTAAGGTCCAAGTCAGGTCTAGTTCAACTACTATCAGAGCACAGTAAACGAATCTTTCCTGACCAGACCTAACCTTGAGGTCAGTCGCTTCCCCCCCCCTCCGTGGGGCACACAAGGAGATCAAAGTATCCTTGGGTGAGAGGTAAGGACCAGTAGTTGGGAAGATATTCCATGTACGATGCGTATTTTTGCCCGTATTACCGTATAAATCGGGAACGCGGGTGAAATCGCGAAAATTCACACGGGCTAGACATCACCTTTGGGTGGTCAGGAATCTATATACCAAGTTTCATTGAAATCGCTTCAGTAGTTTGGAAGATTTTCCATGTACGATGAATTTCTTGAGGCACGGCCGTGAGACAGGTCGCGTTTTTGTCCGAGAGGTCCATCTGCCCTTGCAACGTGCAAACTCCCATCTCAGTCTGCGCAGCGACGACATCTCTGTCTGCGTACGGCCGCTATCTCTGTCTGCGTACCGACGCCGTCTCTGTCTGCGTAACGACACCATCTCTGTCTGCGTAATGACATCATCTCTGTCTGCGTAACGACATCATCTCTGTCTGCGTAACGACGCCATCTCTGTTTGCGTACCGACGCCGTCTCTGTCTGCGCAACGACGCCATTTCTGTCTGCGTAACAACGCCATCTCTGTCTGCGTAACGACGCCGTCTCTGTCTGCACACCGACGTAATCTCTGTTACGCTAAATATCGTGCCTGGACAACTTCACTACGGGTGTCTTCACTCACCACGCGACCACGATCACACCACCAAGCCAAGCACCTCGTCTTCACCACCAACCCCCGATCTTCCAATTCACCGGGATTATCACCATCGAGCAAGTCACGTGAGCTTAACGAAATAAATCTAAATTACCAATTGTTGTTCTTAGAATAGAATAGAATAGAAGTGTCGGCGTTGAAGACATAGGCCCATGGCCTGTTGCCGATTCTTGAACTTTTCGTGACTTGATTCACAAGGGNTTCCATTACCTTGCAAACGACACTTGTCAAACTGACAGGGCGATAATTGCCCGGGCAGCTTTTGTCACCTTTTTTGAACAATGGTGTCACTTGAGCTTCTTTCCAGTCAGCCGGCAACATTCCTTCGTTCAAAGTTTTTCGAAAAAGTGACGTCAGAGGGCCGGCTCTGACGTCAGAGGGCCGGTTCTTGTTGTAATTTAACCCGAACAGTTACATCCTGCCGCGCCTCATATTTCTATCTGATTTCAGTGAATTTTACTAGTTGCCTTAACCTTCAAAATCACTGATTCATTGGAGTCAAACGTAGTAAATGTGGGAAAAGCCCCCACACCTGCGGGGTGACCTTATCGATACGTACAAATACGAGCGCGGACTGTGCAGGTTGTTAAAGCCGGAAGCGCAGCCGTGGGTAACAAAATTGACTCGTAAACATGCCGTGGGCCCAACGCCAACCATCAGCATGCAATATCTACACATATACTCAGATCAATGAGCTGTGGGTAACTCCGGCTAACAGTAAATCCGCTCTGCACAACACAGCCACTGCTTTACAGCGACGGAGCGCAACAGGCCCTACCGCAACAGGCGGCGCAGGTTAGGTTAGGTTAGGTTAGGAGTAGCTGTTGCGGTAGGGCCTGTTGGGCCCCGGCCTGTATGCGCTCCGGCCAGTGACTTAACAGCGCTGTTGTGGTGGGCGCTTTGTGTCAAAAGCCGTGAAGACGCCCGGCTGCGTTACGCTCGGGAAGGTATATGAATCGCACTGTGGACTTGGGCTATGCTGATCTCTAGCTATCCACCCGTTAAAGCCCAAGTTCCAGTTATCAAGCAACAGGGATACAAGAGGCCGCTCTCTTAATTAAGCTTGCAAAAGACAGATGTCGACTCAGCGTACGTAGCAACTTCTTTTCACAGGGAGTAATTAACTCATGGAATAGTCCGCCAGAGTCGGTCGTCACGAAGCCATCTGTAAGCAGCTTCAAGACCAGGTTCAACAGTTTCTGGAGGGACAACCCGGCCCTGTCCTGCCCTTCATGCTACGAGTGATGGGCCTCCAAATATCTTGGAACAGACACTGCGACGTGCGCGGTGCTAGTAAAAGTTGTTGTTGACCGATGAACAGGACCAACGAAACTAAACAAAACGAAAGAATATTGGGCAGTCAAACCAAGGAATAGCTAAATCACAGAATCAGAAAGAAATTTCGACTTATGGTTTAATGCTGGTGAAGTAGCGGTGGCATACGGCAGACTCGCTGGAGATCACGAAATTTGGTGAGGTTACAGAGGTGTACTAGCGAGAGCTCATTCTTTCGCAAAACCAGGTCTGATCTAAATTACCCTAACATTAAACGGGAGCGCAGCCGTGCATCACCAATTTTGTGCACCAATAAGCCCTGAATCGAACGCCTTGGATCTCTCCGGACCTACACCAATCAGCCGTGCATCACTCGGCTTTGTCCTCTTCCGGCCTTAACCACCACCTGCCGAGCCCCACCAGGCCGCGGATCGAATATGACTTCCAGGCATCGTTAAATTACGTAATTTTACGTTCACCGCATCTGAGGTTAGGTTTCAGATAGCATAGTTCTGTTCCAAAATTTATCGTCCTTCGACGTGTGGCCGTTCGACCGAGGGCTGGTTTGACCCACGGCCTAGATACGGACAGCTTGAAGTGTTGAAGGCTACGTTCCGGAAGGCAGGAATTATGATGGTCCATTACATCCAGGGCAGTGGTGGTCTTCGGCAGGCGACCCACATTAAACTTACCTTAGACTAATCTTAGTATTACCCCAGCATAAGTTATTACTAAATTCAGTTTAAAGAGTAGAAATTTAATGAACGGTGGGAAATTTCCCACATGTGTTCATAATGAGCTGCTAATGATACGTAACTTAGAGGTTAGAGAAGGCGGTGCATACCTGCTGAGCAAATGAGAAAGCCGTCACTCTGATAAAACTCTACCACCATAAGTAAAGTACACGTTCCAAACTCAACTTCACAGGCTAGTATATTCCTTAGCATGCTTGTGCACAGGAAGGATTAAAATAGTGATGGTGGTATTGGGCAATACTATCCACTAACATTCATCCCGTTGATACTCGGCAGCATAGTTGAACTAATACAAGGTTGACCCACGCGCAGCTGCGCCTTGCGGATGTCATTTGTTATTCCTTCCGCGATGTCACCTTGGTCGTTTCGACGTCACCGTGTGACTTAAACTGATTTGTAACACCTGTTTTGCTTGAAATAAGACTATTTGCAGTAAATACACTTCTTGCGCCACTTTAACGAGGTTAATTTTTTCATGGTTGAACAAATACAGGGTATTCCCTGGTGCACCTGCGCCTAGCGGATGTTATATGTAATATGTTATTCCAACTGTGACGTCACCTTGGTCGTTGTTACGTCACCTTGGCTCTTGTGACGTCACCTGGTGACGTCAAACTGATTTATAACACCGGTTTTGCCTAAAATAAGACCAGTTGCATGCAGTAAATAATTTTTTTTCCTGGGCCATTTTGATGAGGTCAATTTTTTTAAAAGCTTTCAAAGATGACATAAAAACGACGTCATGATCTACACTATTTACATTTTGTGCCCACAGGGACGTCACTCTAGAGATGCGCAGAACGGCGAAAAATCGTCATATCCGTGTGGGTCAACCTTATTAGGGGTCGGGGCGCAACAGGCCCTACCGCAACAGCTACTCCTAACGTAACCTAACCTAACCTGCGCCGCCTGTTGCGGTAGGGCCTGTTGCGCTCCGGCCAGTTGGGCTCCGGCGCTGTGAAGCAGTGGCTGTGTTGTGCAGAGCGGATTTACTGTTGGCCGGAGTTGCCCACAGATCATTGATCTGAGGCTATGTGTAGATATTGCATGCTGATGGTTGGTGTTGGGCCCAGGGCCTTTTTACAACACTTCTTTTTAACTTCACTTCTTGTCTGTTTGTTTGTTTGTGTGTCTGCTACAAATCTTGTAATCGAAATTTAATACACTTTTACTTATCCTATCGATCTGAAATTTTGCACACTGGTGTAAAGTTGGAGACAATGCATGAATCGAATGTTAGAAATAAATTATTCTAAACATTACAAAATTTTTTCAAAATTAAAAAAAAATTGAAAAAATAATTTTGCCAGCTACAAATCTTATAACTGATATTTGACACACTTTAACCTGTTTAATTGATCTGAATTTTTGCACATTTGTGTGAAGTCATAGGCAATGCATGAATCAATTCACAGAATAAATAATTTTGAAAAAAATATTATATAAAAAATTATATATATTTAAAAAAATTGAAAAGTTAATTTTTTCAATTTTCGAAAATTAGATGAGAAATTCATTGTACATCTGTAAGATTGGAGATACTGGATTCTTTAGAAGTGTTGTCTTTAAAAAGTAATTTTTAAACGTATATTATTACGAGTCAATTTTGTTACCCACGGCTGCGCTCCCATATTAGGCAGTAATTCCAACGACTACTTCCAAATAAAAAATTTTTCCCACGAAAAATGTCTCCTTTACGCCAATTGTCCTCTCAACATTAATATATGCAATATATGTGCTACTGTGTTTTATCTCAAAATTTTCGGTCGTCATAATTCACTATGATCAAGAGTCGTTATGGCCAAGACCTAGTGTTTTTGCAGTATTTTGACACGCAAATGTATGACGTCACCATTTCAACCATCAATGAACGCATGGAACTAAAACAAAGCTTAATATAAAGGAAAAGCTGGAGAGGTGACGGAATTACCTACGATGTCGGAATATACCGCGTTTACCCTACCATGTTATACCTTGAGCTGCCCAGGCTGTAGATTAGGGCCAGCCAGCCAGGGGCCTTTCAGCTCAAGATAAGCATCTTTTGACAATTTTCATCAGCCACCTTAAACTTAAAGGGAGTGTCTGGTGGAAATTTTATCTTGGCTATTTACAAAGGGATCTTTTTGAAACTTGGTACACATTTGTAAAACAGAAAAATAGACAGTTTTTGCTCATTTCAATTTTTCCAAAAAAATGAAAGAAACTGTGAAATTCTTAGAAAACAGCCAAAAAAGGGGGGGTACTGTAGAAATCTATTTCCTCCTAGGGTTTTCAAGCTAAAACATTGAGATGCATATTGCATATCATTCAATGTGTAAAGACCATATCTATCAATTGCTTGTAGTTTTTTTCTAAATTTAAATTTTTGTGAGTGGGGTAGGCATTTATTTATAAATTATTCATTTGAAATTTATCCTTGAATGAAAACGAATTTGTTAAATTGGGTCCATCTTTTAGAGTAGCCCTGTATGTATAATTTATCAATATATGTAACCCTTTGATGCTCAGAAATATTTATCAAGCAAGTTTCTAGTGTAAAATAATTTAATGAGTTAAACAGTGTGAAAATAATTCTGATTTTAATGAAAACAATCCCAAGAATCCTATATTCCCCAAAATACAAGATTTAATTAGAGCATGGAGCTTGAGGTTTTTTTACAGTGGTGTTTTATTGTTGACTTATTTCATTGAGCTTTTCTTTATCACAGGAGTTCTACTCAATTGGCTGAGTGTTGCCCAGGCATACATTGGACCTCTTCGCTTTCTTGGGGTTGGTCTCCTCGTCTTTGGATCCTTCCTCATAATTGTGGCTATGTTCCGATGGATGTACTTGGTTCCTCATGTGCCTGCTCAGGTATTATTGTCAGGCAAAATAGTTGAGGCATTGTTGGGGATATGAAATATATGCTGTACACAATTGTATTTTGGAGATTTTTTCAGTAATTACAAATATTTTGAATAATTTCTGAAATGATTACAGTACAAATATTGGGTGCCAAAAAATCTCCAAATTTAGTCATTTGTTTCAACTATGTTAGAATTTTAGAAATCAACTATTCCACAAGAAGTACCAGTGAAATTTAATGTTGAATGCTTGATAAGAATTTGTAGCAAAATTTTACTAATATCTTTATCTGTGACCTGATTGCTTAGAGCTGAAGCATGCTATCTGCACTAAAGCCTTCCTTTGAACATCCTCACTGGTTCCAAAAAATTGAATATGCAACAATTGAATTTTATTTGCTTCTTTCTTGGTAAAAATTTCAGAATGTACCAGTATCACTTGTGTAAAAACTGTCACTTAAGATTTGCTGCTTTGGTTGAGCTTATAGTATTCTATTTTGCCTTCTAGATGGCTGCTGCCCGAGACATGGCCCTACATGGCGACCTGCACATTGTGAGTGTCCCGTTGAGTCTAAGAGGGCCTGCAGCCATGTACCCTCACCTCCACGCGCCTCATCCATCCTTCGACCCCAGCAATAAGCCACCAGATTACCAGCAGGTATTCTATAATGTTTTTTTATTGTGCCTATAGGTTTTAGATTTTTTATGATGTTGGAACTGGTACGTAGTTCATTTGAGTTTGCATTCATGTAGTAAGTAAAATGAAATAATTTCATTCATGTTGATTTGGTCATGGTTCATCCTTGTGTTGCAATTTTTTATGTCATGCCAGCCCTTTTTTAAGAATAGTGCATTTCTAGGTGATGGAGAAACCTCCTAGTTATGAAGAAGCAGTTGCAATATTCATGGCCTCTAGACCAAGCGAAGGTTCCTTGCCCCCATACACTCCTCGCTTTGATCAGCCACTGCATGATGGCAATGAGTCCATCATGCAGGATTCAGTGTCTTGTGGGCAAGGTATCAGTGGCTCTGTGAGTTTGCCAGCATTCACTGGGGACAAGATTGCTCCTGAGTCATCATCATCACCACCAGTGGCACACCAAAGTATTTCTATAGATCAACTCGAATTAGCTAGCCACGCCCTACCGACGCTTTGCCCACCTTCTATGTGTGCTCCGTTGCATGCACCTGGCCCATTGCACCCAGTCGATGAAACCAAAGATGATGCTTCTGAAACAAGATCCTCTACTCCAGTAATAATTAATCTCTCCGAATGTCATGATAATCAACGTAGGCTAAGTTTGGGCAGTGGTGAAGCAACGCCTCAAGAACAGACAAGAGGACGACGTTGTGATGTTGCTGGATTCGTGCTCACTCCGGCCTTCTCGACAGCCGCGGTGAACATGACTCCCAGAGTGCATGATACTGCGAAATCTGTAATAGTCTTTAAAACTGCCAACAGTTCATCCTTCCCCAACATTTCCTCTTCAGGATTGTAGGATTTACACTTAATAATTTACTTCATTCAAGAAAATAGTTTGACACAGCAACATAATTTAATGCTCCAAGGCTCAGCGCTGTACGATTCTCGATAAACTCTCAAAGACCATCTTTGCTGAAACTAATATTTACTTTTTACTACTTCATAGATTTTAACACGCTATTATGTTCAAGTGCTACAAACAAGAGATCTGAGAGTAATATATTATGATATGGATTTATAAAGCATATCTTTATATGATGTTATTTTACTGCATTATTTATACCTCCACTACGTTATCTTTGGGGTTTATCTGAGGCTTTATTACTTATTGTGTATTGCCCTTTAGTTTTATATTTTTTAAACATGGTCAATTGTGTTAAATGGCATGCAGGTGTCTGCAGCAACTACTGGTAAAAACATTCAACCTAAGTTAATTTGCTGGTCATTAATTTTTTGCCGCAGCTGTTAATCGTTACCTATGAGTCTCATAAAAGTATTCAATAATCTCATATTTTTTTGTATTTCTAAGATCAAGTTAATAATGATTGAGCTTTACCTTAGGATTGTTGAAATTGCTTGATTTTGTTGCCTTCTCTTATATTGCATTACTAGTGTTGTTGGATGACGACCAATGTGAGTTGTTCCACTAACCTTATTAGCTGCAATTTGTGCCACTCGAATCACGAAATTTTGACCTTTTCGAAGCCAAATGAAATCTGATCCAATACCAATAATATCTGCTGATAGCTTCAATGTAGGATTATCTCAGCTAAATAATTTATAAACAAAAAAAAAAAAAAAAATCACAGTTTTAATATAGACGTTTGACCAGTCGCAACATTTTCTACTGCATTTTGCATCAGCTTACGCAAAAAATTTAACTCAACGACCTTGTACCTAACCGATATTCTGCTTCAAAAAAGTTTCTTGAAGAATTATTTATGCCCATACGCTGTGATGTACGGTACCTATTTCATATCTATCTCGTAAATCACTTTGAAGAGTTTTTGTTATTTCTGTTACTCTGATATTAAAACCTGTTAAGATTTAGACAATTCGATCATATCAAATGATCAAGGAGATGATGCAGAATAAATTGATAGTCTTACGATAATACAGAATTACCGGTCATTTAATTTTGAAAAACGGCGACTTGAAAACGGTCATTAGGGTAAATGTATCTAATTCTTGAATAAACTTTTTTCTAACCCGTGTCTCAAGTCGTCAGAAGTGCAATGGGGAGTGTTGCGCCTTCATGGAGCTAGTGTTCTCAGTTAAGCTGTTGTGTAGGCAGGCTTCCTTGCACTTGTGTTCTGTCTCGTGCGAGCTGTTACTGACGTCTCTGTTTAAACAATATATTGTACGAGTGTCAGTTTCTGGTGCTGTTCCACTGACTCTTCATCGCTCTGCATGTCTTAAATGCAACTGCTACTTCCAAATTTGACAGGCTTCTTTGCCTGGTTACTTGAAATCTCTCTTGTAATGCGAATTATGTGATCACTGAGACCTTTCGCCTTGTTTGATGATCCAGACAGTCTTCGATAAGTTTGAAGTTGATATGAAATTTTAGGTTTTTATGCCGTGGGGTCGAGACTTATCGCGCTCAGACAAGGGAATTTCTTTTGGATTACATAAAAAATTTCATGAGATTTTTCGCTGTTATACTGTAGTCCGTTCCCTGAATATCAAAACGAGAAACTTTATCTTCACTGTGTACTTAATAGTCTAGTCTGTAAATTAATTTTTTTCTTATTGTAGAGATTGATAAGACCGGGAATGCATGCATCTCAGGCGCGTTGCCGTGTTATCTATCGTTGACGTTACTCTGTCAGCGTTTGGTGCTTGCAAATGACGCGAGCCAGTTCGTGAGACTTGATGCCAGTGCATTAAGTTTAGCATGAAACTGTAATTATAATTATCCAAGTCCATCCTTTTTACAATTGTCTGATATTTTTAAGTATTTCTATCAATAAGAATATCGACGATAATTTTACCTCAACGAATGATGTTCCTTCTTACATAGTATTTTTATCTTCAATTTTATTGTGTTTGTATCGCACAATTTTGTAGTATATTATTCCAGGGTAAAAATTAGTTCAGCTCCTCAGCAAATGCTCATTCTTAGCAAATTTTGGCAATCATACTCAGATTCTCCGGCTTTGTTAAAATAAATTTCGTCTGCTAGCCTGGTACGTCACAGCTTACGAACAAAAATGTTTCGTTTCTGCACCTCCTGTTGTTGCTAAGCATGACGATTTCTTTATCACTAACATAGTTGTCCTGACAGCGAGCTAGACTGCGCCACATGCACTTGACATGAACATTTTATGCATCACGCACTGTGACCGATGCTGCGCCCAGTGCTAACTGGGTACATTAATAATGCCTATGTTTAAACAGAGTTATAGGCATCGTTCATGCCGCTGGGTCCGGATTTTGATATTTTTCAAGTTTATATTGTTATGTGGAATACTTTCATACTTTATTTGTGATATTTACGATATGGCCGCGTCCTGATTAGTACAAGACTTTGCTTTTATTTCTGTGGCGCCTCATTAGGCTTGGTAATTGCATAATTTTTGTATTTGTAATCGCTTGCAGGAAAATGCATGGTTCCGATATTGCGTTGCTTTGATAGTCTGGTTTAACGTGCATTGAATGTATCCGAACTTAGGCTCTCAAACTAATACTATTGGTTATTTATACATATACTGCTACTACTACTCTCCAAATTTACAAATAGTATTGTAATTATCTCCGATCGTGCTTTAGCACTAACTGATATATTGCGTAAATTTGGTAAACTCTTAGAACGAATTCCGTGCTTAATTTTTCTTGAATTGTCCTGTGAATCGAATAGCTATAGGATTTAATCTCTTGTAAGATTGAAGTTTAGATTAGACAACGGATACAGTGCATGTCTGCAATGAGTCTTCTGTGCTTGTAAACTAAAATAAATAAATCAGGAGCCGTGACGGACGTCAGTTTTCTTCACTGACATCACATTTTGACTTTATAATTTTCATCTCCGAAGCCGCATGGGCGTGTAACACGAAAGACGGGGTTTTCAAAAAGAACGAAGTCTGGTAGTCGGATTTAAAATAAATCCGTAGTGTTGTATTAATGACGTCATTTCACTGATTGTGAAAGAATAGGATATACAAAATGCCTACGTCGATAATGGTATTTTTTGTGGTTGTAGCGGCTGTTGAAGGTAGCGGGCTCCGTAATGGTTGTGTGGTGCAGCATTGGGCAGCCTTATGCAGCTTTGTTCTCAACGTGAATTTGCGCTCGCATTTGTCATGGAGGCGCCTTGCCTGTTTCACATTTCCGCGCTCCTACAGCATCAACTTCACATTTCGTTCGACGGCCATTGCATTAAAGTTTTCTCCTTTTGTTTATTGGGGCATATTAATAAAATTGTCCCCGCAGTTAAAGTTTTTAAACCGTTATTCATTTTCTTTTATGCTAAGAATATGTAGTTTTGAAGGGAACGGAATAAAGCATCGAAATAATTATCATTTATTGTGCTGAATAACTATTTGGCAAGATCAGCAATCAAGTAATGTAAAGTGCAGGGCACAAATTAATTCTTATAATTTTACTACTTCAATACGTATGCCGTTCACAGCGTTTCGATATATTGTCGGGTAAACTTGATGCCTTGAAGTTCAATTGCTGTTGTGCGATTTGCCATTTTGTAGAAATTACATTCTACTGCAGATGAAGAATCATTGCTAACGGACAACGGTTTATTTGAGTGACAAATTCGACCTGAGACGCAGACTCTCTCGTCCCAAATCTAGCACTGGCTGAACAGTTCTCGGCTGCCCGATGACTTCCCTGGTTCTTAACCTTCGTTGAATGTGACACTGATGAGCAATAAATAACTCGAGATATTCATTTTTACTCTTGGTGGTTATGAAACTCGCTGTGAGTGAAAATTTATTTTAGTAAAAAAAGACATTAGTTATTGTTACATTTCAAGCCAATTATTGGTTTCAATTTATTCAACCCTCTAAATACATCAATATCCTTCATGTGAACAAGTCTTTTTATCCAATACTTAACCGACCCAATAATGATTAATCAAGCCGCAACACAAGGCGTCTACATTGATCGTGTATAGTGTTGACTCATCATCGCGTGCTAGAAATGCAGTGCTGAGAAAACCATTTGAGACTTAGGAGCTGAAAGGTGGGGAAATGATGACGAATCTAGTGTCGATCACGCCCTGCACGATCGCATGCAATGAATGGGTAAATACTGACTATTGCTATTCTCGCACTATAATACCTCCTCGACAAATATCAGTCTTCGAAGATGAAACTGACCTGAGAGTTTACTAATTTTTTTATGCCTGATTTCAGGATTCTAATCGAGAAAAGTATTTCACGAAAAAACTGGAATTCAAGAAGCATAAGTCTATAGTACAGAAAGCACATTCACTGTTCTCTCATCAAATAAGTTAATTTTCTAAAGAATAAAAAACGCGTTTGAAAAAACGTTCAAAAGTGTATCGGATCACTAGACAAAGAGGGATGCTGTAGACAATTACTATATTCTTCTCTAGATGGAATCGTGATCCGCGAATACTTAGAATTCAATCGACTAGCAGTGCACAATAGGATGATGCGGCATTTCTTGCAAGCAATCAATGTATTGCTGACAGTCGGACACATAAAACGTGTTGTTCTGAGAAGCGGAGACCGAGTCGTCAGCGCCTTCAAATTGCATGCAGGAGAAGCCCCCTTCAATGAGCTTTTCCATGGGCGGGGGTTTGCAATTCTTATGATTTGCTGACCCGATCACTTGGACACTCAACTTGCGATAGTCAGGAGACGTCGAATCAACCAGCGAGAGGAAGAAGTTGACTACGTCTTCTTGAGTGATCGAATCTAAGATAGCGATGTGCTTCTGCAGCCTGTCGAACAGGTACTCTTTTCTCGTTATTTCAGCCCAATTGCGAGCCACTTCATCTTCTAAGTTGAGATCGTCGATTTTCTTCGATTGCCTGACAGTTTGCTTGATGGTAGCGAACGCTGTCTCACTCATCTCTCGCAATTTTTTCGTGAATTTTTCGATGAATGCTTCGACACGAGTGTCAACATGGCTCAATGAAAACTTTTCAGCCTGAGGAGTGAGGCTAATTGATAATCCGACGACTCCGTTACTCTCATTGACTTGGCTACTAACGGAGTAAGAAAGCTGTTCCTGAGTACGCAAGGTATCGAAACATTGCTCTTCCATTGCACACAAGAGAAAATCCGAGAGTACTTGATCTCGCAGAGTACCAGCTTTTCCTTGGTAGTAATTCACGATCGAGCTGTTGCCGTCAGCTTCGTTAACGGACTTGACACGGACAACGGTCGTGCCTGGCTTTAGCACACGATATCCGGGAATTTCCATGAGGGCAGCAGGTTCTTGAGCAATGCCTTTAGGGATGCTCTTTACAATCATATCGTAGAGCTCACGCGCTGAAGGCTCGGTGATATTGCCCTGGATTAGCATGTTGACCTGGGCGTTCTTCAACAAATCTGAGGCACACGAGAGCACGTCGTCAACGTTTATTACTTGTATTTGTTTGAGGGCATGCAGAGAAAGATGACACTGTGGCAACAGAACATGCAGGCGCAGCTGCTTCCGCATCGTATTGGGCTTGGAAGCTTCGTTGTAGAGCTTGCGCGTCTCAAGGTCTTTGAGTGTGTGGAAATGCTCCTCTGAAAAATTTGCCGCAAAATTATGCAATGAATCGAGAAGGACTTTCAAAACACGTCCGATGTTCTCTGTGAAGCCTGACAAGTGAAGCACAAGCCCCTCATGGGTGTACCCAATCGAGTACTTATACTTGGCGAGAGTGGCTTCGTAGAGAAGTTCCATCAACTGATATCGGTAGCACTGCAGAAACAAGGACATGATATTCAAGAACTTATCAGCAAGTCTGCAGGGCCTTTCCTCCAACACGAACTGCACTCTTAAGATCACGATTGGTAGTTCAAATTTGTAGTTCGGCAAGTAGAACAAGGAGCCTAACGTTGGGTCAGAAACCACGCGCGATGGAAACTTGGGTGGTTTCTCTGGAGCAGTCAGCAGGGAGAAGTCATTTGGAATATAAACATTAGGGAGAGGAAGATGAAGTTGGGGATTAGGAGTAGATTTGGCACTCAAGAAAAGCTCTCTTTGAGCTTCACTGAATTCTTCGATTCGATACCTAGTTCCAAACCATCTCTCGGTTTTCACATCGTCGCCAGAGAAATCAAGAAGTTTCGATCTAACTACAACGTTTACAGCATCTGGCGTGAGACGCTCAAGAGTCTCTTTAATGAATTGAGGATCGAATTCAAACAGGAGAGTAGAACCAGACAAGTAGTCTTCGGGGCTAAACTTGATCATAGCAGCAGAAAGACTCTCAACGTTAGTAATGGTTTCAGATTCCGTTTCGAAGTCAAAATTCAATCGAGATATCTGTTGATACTCTCGAAACATCATCTCGGTGGGTGGTTGGTCTTGCAGGAGAGCCACGTATTGGAAGAGCGTCAGTAGCACTTGATCAATCGAGCGGTAGCCTTTTTCGGTAAGGTCGATCGAAACGCGCATTTGTGAACAGAAACTGCCTTCTTCGAAGTCACCCATTTCACACTCGCACTCGAGAGCATATGCCAAGTCTTGGTTCTTATAGAACGATAAAAGAGATCCGTAGCCCTCATGCCCTATGAGATGGGCGAGAAGCCTCAACGGATGTCGCTTGTAATGGCCGATCATTGATGGTAAAAACCACGTGGCTGCTACCACATGCTTCGCTTTCATTGGTTCCATAAATATGAATTTATTAATGGCAGATGGAGGGAAAGGAAATTCAAGTTGGCACTTCTCAGGAAGAGGCAGGCCATTGTTGGGAATTTTAGAAAATATTTCTTTGACGTGGCATTCCATATCGTCAAGAGAATGACGGCTTTGCACCACAAGTGTCATGAAATGCGCCGAGTAATACTTTTCCCTGGCCTCATGAAGCATGGCGTGAACCTGATCGTCAGGCAAGGCAGAGAGCGAGGCGGCGTTACCCCAGGTGAAGGAAGACGTTGGATGACCAGCAGGGGCAAATGAACTCAATAGTTGCTGTTCTCTGTTGTCGTCTATAGGGAGTGCTATGGTGAATTCTGAATCGACAGCGTTTCTTTCTCTGTCCATGGCGTTCTTCATCATAAGAGGTTCGACGAAGAACTGACAAAATCGGTCCAATCCCTCCCACAAGTACGACTCTTGAATGTCGAAGTGGAAATTCGTATGTTCGAAATCCGTGTAGGCGTTATCACAACCGCCATGACGATTGACGAAATTATCAAAGCCATTCTCAGTCGGGTATTTTTTTGACCCCATGAAAACCATGTGCTCCAGGAAGTGCATGAGGCCCGGAAGCGCGGGAGGGTCTACGCACGAGCCCCAACAGACAGACAAGGAAGCAGCAGCTTTGTATTCATTGCTGTCAGGAACGTTCTTGCACTTGGACCCAAAGTCACCTTCCTCATCATCTCCGGAATCTGAGCCTTCCTCGTCACCAGAGTCCTCTTCTTCATCAACATCCTCATCACCATGGTCATCCACTTCATCATCGTCCTCCATGGTGTCATCGACTGCGGCTGCGGCAGGAGGACCATGCCTCACGTGGTCGGATACGAGAAGCGCGCGTAAGCCATTGCTGAGGCGCAAGCTCCTGTATTGTTTCTTGTCGCTGAGGCCCTTCACCGGCTCTGGGAGGATCTCTACAGTCCCAGCGAGTCCAGTTCCATCAGACGACAAAGGTGCTTTTGTTTCGATTGTCATGCTTGACAAGTTTCTTATTGAATAGCCAGCTGATAAACCACTTGCAGTAAACTTGTAATGCAAACAAAAAATGTTCCTGATAATGTCAGCTAAACTGCTCTCATAGGCACAAACTGGAAAGCGAGTAACACTCCTGAACATAAATGGTTATTTCATATTGATAATAATTTCCATTAGTTTGGCTCACTTATATCTGTAATGAAAGATGGGATGTTAATTAAATCTCACAAAATAACAAACATAGTTTTCCTTGACACATGATTTATCGGGAGAGATGAAATAAATCAATAGAAATCATGAAGCATCATAAATTTACCCCTGTTATTATCAAGAAAAATTAAAAAAATTGTATAATACTTAGCATAATATCTAGGAATAATAGGTCTCATAATTTATCAACATAATGGGAATTATTTTACTACAGACAGTTAAACTGTACATAAATTTCGAAAGTTTGATCACAATGGAGTGATTTGATGCTTTAGACAACACTGATAGTAAAAATGGGATCCTGATACAACTGACTTTTATTGGAACATTCAGAATCCTTCCAAGGACTTCGATGCTTAGATGATTATTTGAACAGTAAAGAATGAGACGTGACGTTATTGAAATCAGGTCAGAAGATCTTCACCAAGCATTCTCAAGCGAGCGCAAATAAATATTATTAAGTAGTTAATCGAATCAAATGAGTTATTACTCGCCTTGCAATAATGCGAACACATTGGGCGCATGTGAATAAGTATTCATCTTCTCAAAATTTAAATTAGTACATACCTAAGCATCCTAACAATCGCAATTACATCCATTCACTCGAGAAAAAACTTGAGTAAAAAGTTGGAAGTTATACTAAAGTAACATCACTTCTACATGTAGAAGCAACACTTGAAAGATTAAATAATTCAGAACAGGTAATGATAAATGATAATGGCCCATAGATTTCAATGCCAAAACTGAAGAATTTTCCATTAGTTCTTCTCAGTCAGACGATTCTGAATCAGGTAGCCTCTGCCACACAGAAACTTCGGCTGACGCGACCAAAGCAACGCGTTCTGACTGCGGTATGTAGAGAGGCATGGACGTTGTTTCCTTGTTAGTCCAAGAATCTCCAAGAATCCTACCAAGCAGAGCACTAGTTTTCACACTACCATCTCCGTTCAATTTATCCTCAGGACCACCGGGCCACAGGAAAGGATCCGCTATCACTAGTATTCCCTTCGGAGGCAAAACTGCAGCAAGATTCTTGAGAAAAATTTTAGGGCACTGGAGATCAGTCAAGACGTTCGACACGAGCACGCAGTTGAAGCCTACTTTCATAAAATCTGAACATACGTCCATATCAACAAATTCGATGTTATCTCTAAGACAATTATCGGGCACTTTGATCTTGTATATTTTGATGTGCTTTCCTCCTTCACTAGATAGGACCGAAACAAATTCAGGATACACCTTTAGATGCTGACCAGCAGCCAGCATTTCGAAGCTGGTGTCAGCGCCAACCACCTCTGAGAAATGTTTCGAGAGATGAAAACAGGCGCCGCCTACACTGCAGCCAACATCTAGCACGCTAAGTTTACCGGCTCCGTACTTATCGCAGGCTTCTGAGCAGAGTTGTGCAAGCCGTTCATGGTATTTATCAGCAGAGGGCGATATCAATTCCTTCAGATGCACTAGGTTTTCCATATCAACATAATGATGCACAAGCTGCTTGTTGACTTCGCTCTCGGTAGAATATTTGCTGGTGGCAACATTGTCAATGTATCGTCTGAGAGAGCACCACTTGTACAGCGCCCAGCCTGCCACGCCAGTACTGAGCGCGGCTACGCCCCAACCCACGACGCCAATGGTTCGCTCCATTTCTCAGCTCAGGCTCGGCTTTCCCAAGAACACTCGATGCACCAAAAGCTTCAGAATTAACAATCAAACCTCAGTTATGGATAGCTAGTAATAGAAGCGACCTCAACACATTAATGTATGACAATCCTAATGCATTCAGCATTATTTCTAAGTCTAACGTCACCAGCCGAAATTCACAGTGATGCCCATGAATTACTTTTGAGTGTTACACAGCCCCCTTAAATGTTCTGTCAAGATCAAAAACATGGTATAAATAGAAGTAGGTTGAGCACAATTTCCTGTTATGGAATAATTCTAATGTTTAAAATTTTCTAATGTTAATGACGATAATCAGGCTACTCAGTCCAGAAAATATTGAATTTGGCTGCAAATAATGAACATAGCCATTCTTTAAAGCCAAGAAAAACATTTTCCTGAAGTGAAACATTCATTTTAGTCAGCATGAGATTGAGTGAAATGGAAAAATCATCAAGAATCAAAATAATATTTTTTATGACATTAGCCAAATTAACTTATATTTAATAAATACGAGTCCACACGATTTCCATTTACTTGGTAATAAGATAAGTTGAATTGACTCATTTGTTGTATATACTGAAATGTACAGTTGAAACTATCTCATCAAAATTGAAGCTATTTGCTTTGGAAAACTTTGAATATTTTCTCAACAAAAATAATTTATCAAACAAAAATCAGAATGAATGGTTGAGTTAAGACTTTATTTAAATTAAAGCTTGCATAATCATGGCACTCATTCTCCTTTCCCACTGGCCTTAAGTAATGTTAGGAAAACTAAGAAACTCATTTCAATGCAGTATAGTTGGTCAAATTATAGCATTGACATTTGTATGATCAATTACGTATAATTTGAATTGTGTTTCTACCCATAATCTAACATTTAGCTTTTTGCAACAGTACAGTTATTGGATTATGACTTGCAGACATATTAATAATTAATTAATAATAATAAAAAAACATTTCCTTCAACCATTCTGTTAAGAAATAACAAAATTTCCCCTAAATATCTCAAGAAATATATAAATGACAAACTTACTTACTAAAAGAAATCTTACTAAACAGTAAACAAGGCTAAGAGAAACGGGTAGCAAACGGTTAAATTTGGAAAAGTGTAACTTCAAAGCAGAAGCATGAACTTCAATAGTATGAATTAGTGGACACATTTCTGAAAAACTTGAATTTAATGCTTTGATCTTGCATATAAAGATGAGAAACTGATTTTTTGCTTTGAGAAAATTTCTAATTAGTTGACTAAACGCTGTTCCATAGCGTATGCACGCAGCTTTACTGCAACTTAGTTTTCTCAAGATTGTACACAGCTTGAAGACTTGCATAAAATTCTCTCCTAGGCAGGTCTATTAATTACTACAACCATATGCAGCCTTCAAATGAGGTAAGTTATCAACTACTAGGAGATTTTCAATTAATAATTTAATTATTAATGTTCTTACACCACTCTTAATGCTCTGAAGTATTTTTATTTGAAACCAGAGGTTTACTAATTGCAGCCCTTTCACAGTTTCCAGATCTGTGCAGCTCTTGATGGACAGTCTTCAAGGAAACCGGGTTCTGTGGTTGTCTATTGAGGTCTGCAGTAATTTCAACAGCTGTGGTTTTTGGATTGTCTGTCACAATTTGATTTGGGTACCTACTGACAGTCTCTCTTTGACAACTTTGACTTTTAGCCAGACTTGTGCTTTGCTGAGGACATTTATCCTTCTCTTTCAAAAGCAGTCGTTAGTTTTGACACAAAACCTCTAGAAACGTCAAGAATTTGTGAATCTTCCCACACACTAGCACTTGCCATACAAGCACCAACAATTAGGCCTTGTTGAAAGTCAGAAAGGTTTGGCATTTATAGGTTATAGGTTAGGTTACAGACACAAAAATTTACTACAAATATTTGTGCAAGGATAAAATATCAATTAGCAGCAACAATGAACAATGAAACATAAAAAAGTTGAATTTTTATTATTTATAACATGTACCGTAAAATGGGGTAACTTAGACCACTTTTTTTTTATAAATGATGCCATTTTTTTACTAGCTAAATTAAACTTGAATTGAAACATGCAAAATACAGGTCTATACTCTAGCTTCACTTACCATAAATTACTGGCTCCTGCCTCTCATAGTCTTTATGTAATTTCAAAAAAAGTGATGGTCTTTGTTACCCCAGCTCTTGGGGTAACTTAGACCGGGTGGTAAAATCAATTATTTTTTCTGGTAAAATAACTCCAATTAACTCCAGGTTTTGGTGCGTTGTAGTAGAACTCTTCTAGTTACATATGCAAATGACAAACTTGAGGAAAGTGTCATAGTTTGCAAATGGGGGGCGCCTCATGTTGTTAATAATATAATAAAGTTCGTAATAGAACGCACTAGATCGCATTAGAAGGCACTAGATCGTAATAGAACGCACTAGATCGTAATAGAACGCACTAGATCGCATTAAAGGCCCTAAATCGCCTTAACACGCATTAGTATGCACTAAAATGCTCAAAACCAGATGAGGACGTACGTCGGGACAAGCCAGATCACCCAGATGCGGACGTACGCCAAGACAAGCCAGATGCGGACGTACGGTCCGTCGGGACAAGCCAGATCACCCAGATGCAGACACACGTCGAGACAAGCCAGATGCGGACGTACGCCGGGCGTGTGCGCTAATAACGTTATTTTAGCTCATTGTACGCCGCGTTGTACGCCAGTAGAAGGGCTTGGAGCCTCGTTTACGCCGGATTAATCCGCGGAAAACAGCACCATCCTGGGTATGGGGTGTTGGCAATGCAAATTACGTAATCACACTGACCGTACACACAATTGACACAAACGTGTATTCACATTGTGCTGTGGTTGGATATGAGTTAACTAGATTGCTAATGCGTCAACTCAGGACTCAGGTTCTAAGAGTCAGCACAGTAATGAATATTCATTCATAGATCACAATTCAATCAGACATCATGAGACATGAATTACAGAACTAAAAAAGGCAACATGGCTTTAGATGTGCCATCGGTGCCTTCTAATGAATGACTGGACAGTCTGGACTGGTTGCGGCAAGTAGGGTTACTAGGGTGTGAACCTGTATGTCAACAGTACAAACCTGCATGCCAATGTTGGGACTACATTCCTGACATCCTCCTGGCTGGCAAAATCAACACGATCAATACCTAATAACAATGCGCGTAAATGGACTGTACAAATTAGGTCAATATGGCATAATTACAAAGCGTAATTATACTATGGTATGTGATACAAAATATGAATATATATATATTTGCAAGATAAGTCAATGGTCTGTCATTTATTTTTGCTTCATCTGAGCAACTATGGTTTCCAAATCTGGGTGCATTATGTTATGTCATGTGTACTTTGAATGTGCAAAAATTATAACTACCATGAAAATTGTTATGTAGGTTATCTTAGCACGAATTGCAATAGAGTATCAAGATTGCAGTTCTGCCACCAGCCTTCATTGAATTATCCTGCTTTTTTTCTAAAATTCAATAATCTCTCTTCCAGCAGTTTGCAAAATTCATTAGCTGCATAAAATACTCTCTGCTGTGGTGTTCGAGTTCCGGTTGACATGAAAACTTGCGGTTCCAAAAATGGCGGCAAAGCTCTAATCATGCCGCTCTGACGGCAATCTATATAAATAATAATATAATCCATGCCTACGCTGGAGGAAGTTCAAACTTCAGAGGTGGAACTTAATGCAGTAAATTTGCAGTAAGTCAGAAAATACCAGATTTAGGCATCTATACCAGATCTAAAATATTCATACCATGATACCAGACACCTTCTGAAAATACCAGATTTGTGAAATCTGGTATAGAAATATACCATCTGGCAACGCTGGCTTCAGCGTTACTTGAAATCTACAGATGATGTTGCCATTCCATTCAGATGAAAACTGTGTCTAAATCAGAACTGTGTCGGACGGCTCCGCGGCCCGCGCCGAGTGCTGCGCGGCATGGAATCGAAGACCGTGATTTGCGCAAACGCCTGCGCAAAGAAAATATAATTATATTGCTTTGCGCAAACTGCGCTGACCTAGTGCTTCAAAAAACTATTTATGCATGGGAAATTTCCCCGTTTATATACATCTTCCTGAGTGTGGAGTATTAGGCCTTTAATGCCCATTGACAAGATTTTTCTATGTCAAATAGTTTTTGAGTTGTGGGGGTTTTTGTAAAAAAAACAAAAAGTGGTCTAAGTTACCCCGCCGGTCTAAGTTACCCCATTTTACGGTATTACTACATAGATAGGAAAAATGTTGATGTTTATGCCACTATATTTAGTTTTGCAATATTTTAATTAGTTTTGCTACTAAAACAGTTTTACGCCGTGTCAGAGGACTGTCCCAAGTTACCCCACCCATTCCGAGTAGCTAGCCCCAGTTGACGGTAGGTTGGTAGATATATCAGCTGCATAATAATCAGCATAAGCTAAGGCATAGTGGCTAAGCAGAGAGTTTTTTAGACTCTTCTTCAAGTTCATTTTTGAGTCCTATAAGTAGAGTAGTAGACCTGTAAAGTATCTTGGATACCAGAATTATCATACATAAGAAATCTGTTAAAATCTTGAGTAAATGAGGAAATTAAAAATGAACTGATTCTAAAAAATCACTGGTTTGCCACTATGCTAAGGTATAAATGCAATGTCCAGTTTCATGTTAGCCTAGGTATTTTAAAATATATAATAAATTTATCATTTGTCATAATTCTACGTACAGAATTTTCTAAATCTGAAATCCAACTGACATTCGACTAGCCTAAACCTGAAATTTTACTTGCCAATGCCGGCATAAATGAGGTTAGGTAATCCTATTTTTAAAGAGACAAGACAATATTTAACATAGCTAGTCACAGGAAAATTTCGTATGAAATACAATTAGTACGACAACGTCTAATTAAATACAAGTGACAACTGACAAGAAAATGTTTTTATGAAATATAAAGTAGGTCTGTCGGTGCGATTTGCGAGTGTCGAACAGAGTTAGGTACACAAGCTGCCACCTATAGACATCCACGTTGCACAATTACGGAACACGGTCCCGGGTCCTCTGAGGCTCTGTCAATTATTCAGTTGTGCAAACTGCAATGTACATCACTCTCTAAGAAAAAGATTGATGAATGAATTCTTCGTCCACTGTTTATAGGGTATTATTGCAGATTAACTACATCCAAAAAAAGGGTGTTTTTTTTTAATTATATGTTTTTTGGGGTGTAGATTACGAATCTGAAATCCATTTTTGGCGGTCGGCATCGGAAAACCGATTTTTTTGCATTGAATGAACTTCAAAATTTCCCTAGCAATTTTAGGAAGAATTTAGAGATTAGTCATGTAGGCCCTAATTACGAGTAAACCAATCATACACTTAATTTTTTTGTCAACTGAATTCTGAGGAAAAAAATGAATTTATTGGCAAATAAAAATATCATGATATATATATTTTTTTATAGTTGGGGTTAAGACTTGTGGCGACAAATGCGCCCACCAGCCTGTATCTCTGTCAGAACACAATATCATGATAGTCTTAAGACAACATGAGGACTTTTGCGACGAAAATAAATCTAGTTTACTTCTCTAGCATAACGATCACTACACGAGCGACCTCTACGGTAACTAAAAAATTGTTCTACATTTACAATCTGTAAAATGCTTCAATTGGTATAATTAACACTAGCACTATCATTGTTACAACAGAAATTAAAAAATTGCTTGACTCAACATCCCGAAATAAGTATGTTTGATCTTATTATCACCGAATAATACATGGTTGAACTATATACTAGTTCAACCATGGAATAAATAATAATACACTTCTAAATACTCTCTGGGTATAGAGACTCAGTGGGTGAGGATGGAGCAGTGGGTAGTGGGTTCGAAATCAGTTGCTAGCTGGAGAATTTCTGTGATATCTAGAATATGCCACCTACATAACCAAACCTCATTTCTCTATATAATACTGGAAGTCTTTATTACACGTTCCACCTCTTATTACCTCCGTATAATTTCGTTTCTAATAATTACGATGATTTTAAAAATTTAGTTCAATCCGTTTCACTTCGAGCGACTCGTTTCCAATTTGATAAACAATTTCACATTCATCGTGCCGATTCAAATGAATCAAATGCACTCGATCAATTTAATATTGAATCTATTGGACAAAAATTAGCAGCAACTATTGAAAAGTTTATTAAACTTGTATGAAAAGCAGACTGGGTTACCAGTCTTTACCGGTGCATTTTTGCGGTCACTCTTGAGTGACGGATAAATGATCGTTATACGTGTACGTTTGTAAGTGGCGAATAGTTGATTGATTGGCGAATAGTTGACGAATAATTGATCGATTGCAGCGAATTTCGTTTGCAGGAGGCGAATAGTCGATCGTATATATATGGCGAATAACTAATCATGTGCACGTGGCGAATAAGTGATCACTCGCACGTGGCGAATAATTGATCGTATGTGTATGGCGAATAATTAATCGTGTGCATGTGGCGAATATGTGATTACTCACATGTGGCGAATAAGTGATCGCTTCCCCATGGCGAATAATTAATCATATGTGTATGACGAATTCCTGGGTATGTGTATGACGATTATTCCTGTGCATGTGGCGAATAAGTGATCGGTTGCATGTGGCGAACAAGTGATCGGTCGCACGTGGCGAATAAGTGATCCTTTATTGTGACGAAAAAATGACCTGTATGATTGATATAGCCTGCATGTGACGGATCGTTTGCATCTGGTAAATGTCATATGTATGTCGTGTAAGCTCCGCTAATTTTGTTTATAGAGACCCAATCTAAATGCAGTAGACGACGTCTGAGTTGCCCATCCTTTGGCACCATCAAAATGAGGGCAGAAAGTGCTCTTTTCTTTATATGCATTTAGAAAATATTTTAAAAATTAGTATAGCACATCCAATGAGAGTTATACTATAAATCAACGAATTCTCTGGTCATCGATCGCACGTGTGAGAGTTATACGTGTACGTTTGTATGTGGCGAATAGTTGATTGATTGGCGAATAATTGATCGAATGCGGCGAATAATTGATCGTTTGCATTGGGCGAATAGTCGATCGTATATATTTATGGCGAATAGCTAATCATGCGCACGTGGCGAATAAGTGATCACTCGCCCGTGGCGAATAATTGATCGTATGTGTATGGCGAATAACTAATCGTGTTCATGTGGCGAATAAGTGGTCGTTTTCTTGTTACGACCTGTATATAGCCTGATATAGCCTGCATGTGACTGATCGTTTGCATATGATGAATTTCGTATGTATGTCGTGTGTGTGAGGCTCCGCTAATTTTGTTTATAGAGATCCAATCTACATTCGGAGGACGACGTCTGAGTTGCCCATATGGCCTTTGGTGCTGAATTAAGATTCGGAGTCACCATCAATATGAGGGCATGAGATCAAAAAGTGCTCTATTCTTTACATAAATTTAAAACACATTTTAAAAATCAGTATAGCGCATCCAATCATTTTAATCAACGTGGAAACTATTTAGCCCTCTTTTTGATCAATATTTAGGTAATGCATTTAGATGAAAATTTATCCTATGTTTTATCTTTCCGAAAATAAGTCTGCGACCTTCAAAAAAAAAAAAAAAAAAAAATCCGAGCTGAGAATTAGACTTTCCGCAGTCGGACTAATAGAGCATTAATTATTGTTAGAAGAAATGCAGTATTGAAGGTTATGTCAATGCATTTATACTCGTTCCGGTCGTTCGATGTTTTATGAAAATTTGTGACAAATTCTGCATAAATTGCAAAATTCCAAATTGTCATAGTTAGATAAAGTGTGGGTTGTTTTTAAAGTTATATGCAAAGTCAATTCTACTTCAGATTAGGAAATGACGGATTCGTTTCAACTTGTCATATGAACTAAGCATTAAATCAAAGAAAACGCCAAAAAATTCATTTTGTCCGCAGTGAAAACTTATCGGAGTCCAGCTCCATCATCAGTACAAAAACTTCATTAATACGATTTTGACCAAAATAGGACCTACAAATTGCCTAAGGAATACAAAACCTATTGATTAACGGTTTCAAGTGGATACGAACTCATAAAATCGTTTACTCAGATGACGTCATAGTTTGAAGAAGGTGAGAGAGTACCACGGGTAGCTATCGCTATAAAAGTTTCACCACAATGGTATGCTGCTAATCTATCCACCGCAGCTATTTATAACCGTCCAATTGTCAAACTCCGAAGAAGAGGATCAACAATGATTGAACCGTAACCGATGACGTGAGTTCTAGGTACACGAGCAGCCACTTAACACCAGCACGTTGCATTCCTACCGAGAGCGTTGTGCGATGATCTCTAAAAAAAAATAAAATATTCACTTCTTTTCTACGTGCCTCACTTGAATAGAACATATTTGATTTGAATACTGCAGCAACAAATTCATCAACTATTGACCAATTAAAACCACGATTTGACCTAGCAACTCTGTAGAAATAAAAATGGAAATGATAGTGATACCCATGGTTGAATTAATTCAACCATGGTTCTCATTATGCCTGCACGCTGAATCTGGCAAGAAAACAGAAGCATTAGAGA
Organism: Hyalella azteca; assembly: GCF_000764305.2. Lineage (NCBI taxonomy): Eukaryota > Metazoa > Arthropoda > Malacostraca > Amphipoda > Hyalellidae > Hyalella > Hyalella azteca. The sequence continues at coordinate 38,560 of NW_025943130.1, read as the reverse complement.
TGAAGGGAACACCCATATAATTACACTTTTACTAGGTGTACCCTATATCAATCGTTCGTCAGCCACCCACACGAGCTACTGAGTAGTACAAGTTCTCCTACTTGTATAACAACCGAACTGAACAACTGTGACGAGCAGTCATTTACTACCAACCTAGTGGAACAATGCCCTTGGGAACGCATGTGGCGAACCGACTCGAGCGAGACACGGAGTTTTACGATGTCAAATAAGATGTGCAGCCAATTCAACACGGGACCTTATAAGATCTCTCAGGCAACACATACCCAGGGTTCGTTTAGGGACACATACCAAAGGCCATGATGGAAGCCCCACCTTTTTGATGTCGACAGAGCGCCGTCCACCAGCGATACTGAGAAATCAACGGAGCTTCCCGAGGCTCGAACCCCCGACTAGCACCTCACATCTCGGTGCCGCCATCACTGCGCACTCAGTGGCGCTAACCATGACGCTAGTGTCAAGCATCCGCAGTAACACTCGGCCCCGGATGCTTCAAAGTACTTAGCACACATTCCTAAGAATAGCCACGTGCCGGAATCACTTACAAGCGCTGAAGGTATATTTTCAATTGCAAACTACTCATTTTCAGCGCAGCAAGCTAATTTTCAAGAACCCGTTATTTACAGCAGTAAGATGGATAAAAAACTTCCTGTAGACTGTAGAGGATCGTTTTCAATTTTCTGGACACCACCGTTACAAATTTTCTTCGAGGCACAACCTGGGTTTCAATTAAAATACATCGAGTCTTTTTTCATGATTTTATTCACTTTTGTGTTAAAGTTTGTACCGTATAACATAAAAGAACTATTTCAAATCAGCAGCTGGGGTACTAAGCGATCACGAAACGCAGAGCTTCATAATAAGAGTCTTATTGTGGAGAATGAAATTAATTTCAATCAATTAAAAACTAGACAAACGGATTTGTAACTTTCAGAAAACCAAATTGTCTCATCGAATGTATGAATAAATACGGAATTCAGATTAATCTGTCTCAACTAGGTGAGAGGAAACAGCATATTGTGGCGCAGGGAAAGTATTGTAGGTTGTCAAAACGGTAAATTGAGCCTATCTCATTTTCAATCCTACATAACAATACATACACACATTTGATAAATTCAGGAAGTGTTGTAATGGACGATTTTCTAAAATAAGAATATCCGATGATACTTATAAGCACAACGATTGCAAAAAAATTCATTTGTTCCGAGCTCAACACTAAGAATAATAATTTTTTCCTCGAAGTATTCATTCACAATTGCAAACTCACAAATTTCTACAAGTAAGTTGTATAACAAAAACTGTTCAAACATGGACAGGATGGCATCATCTGTCTAAGAGTCCTCATTGAGACGGTTTACTGTACATTTTCATTTATGAAACCATAGCTTAGTAGTACGTTGCGTTAACATAAAAGACACGTAGGTCAATGAAAAATATTGTTCTACAAATACTCTGCAGGAGATAGAGCTTCGAGTCACCGTAGCAAAATTTGTTTTAATCGAGACATCCAATAAAAAATCTTGTTCTATGATCGAGCGCGATTATTTTGTGGAGCGATCAATATCTTAGGTTAACTGAACTCTGGTGGCTGAAGTAAGGCGTCATGGCATATCCATAAATCAAGGAAAAGATAACTTTTCCATTCAAAAATAGTGTTTATAGATGAATACGTCCATCATTCAACATCGACTGTATAAAAAGAAGTTAGAGCAATTTAATCTCAATCATCGAAACACATGACACTTTCCCGAGCTGTTGCCACCTGCAACAACAAACCGCGAGGGGTGGCAGCACACGGTGCTCGAGAAGGTCGTCATCGCGTCGCCCTTCAGAGCCACTACTGGAGAGCTGCCTCCAGTTCTCCACACTTCTATCTGCTCAAATAAACAACTCCTTGAAATTATACTCATGATATTTTAGTATAAGTAGGATTAACGAAAAACTATGCAATGTTTTATTCATGATTCATGTCTACATGAATGTATAACAAAAAATATTCACCATTGAATAGCATACATTTGATCATTATCAAGCTTGTAGTTTTCGCTCTAAAGAATGGAATAACCACTATAAATGTTCCCACCAACCGAACTATACTACAAAGCATGATAGGCGAATTTGTGCTGAAACAGTCTTAGCTTACTATTCTCTCGGGATTGAGCGAGCCCACGACGAAGCTGTCTTCCCGCCCAGGCATGAAATCGGCCTTGTGCGTCGTCAGCCAGCGACCAGTTTGATTGTTGTGCTCCACTGACCACTCCTCTGCGGATAGCAAAGAAGTCCCGTCTATTTAATTAATAGAGGCAAACTTTCTTTCACTAATGTAATGCAATTAAGATTAAATGTAATAAGCACATCTCTACAGTTGATATTGGATGTAATATGCACATCTCTGCAGTTAAGATTCGTCACAGCAAGCCACTATAACTAAAGTAAATTATACACAATACTACATAAAAAATTCAAACAAGTTATCAGACCTCGCGATATCTAGCACTAGTACCACAACCGAGCTTCCGCTGCAGGATATTATTGTCAGGGGATATTATTTCTTCTAAAAATAAAATTGGATTGTGAACAATTGGTTGACCATACAGCTAGAATTTATGGCGGACAATAAACTTCATCAGTAAGGGTAATGATAACGAGCTCGAGTAACTGCTTTTAGCGTCACAGCATTTCCAGTCCGAGGTGTAAGTGCCCTGCCACTCATGAAACGCAGGAATGCAAACGCTTTGGGTAATATAAAAAGACATTTCCAGTGTTCTCAATTTAGCAATGATGAAAATCCACCACCAAGTGATTTACGGCAATGTAGGAAATTTACCACTCAGCATTTATATATTGGCTGGAAGCTAACAGACAGAGCTGGACAGCGCTACTTTGAAATGTAGCGGCCGCTACCGCTACATGCTTTAAATGTAGCGGGCGCTACCGCTACACCCACTAGATTGTAGCGCCGCTACCGCTACATGTAGCGCACTACTGCCCACCTCTGGTAACAAGTAACATGTTGACACTAGTAACAGGCTGAGGTTGACAACATTACACCGAAATCTTTCGTACAGTTTTATTCAGTTATTTATATTATATTATGTATCATGCTGGTTTTTAAATAATATTTAATACTATTAAGTAAAATCTAAAGGCTTTATCTATAAATGTAGCGGTAGCGCTGTAGCGGAAAAACCTCGTATCGCTACTTAAATGTGGCGGGCGCTACCGCTACCGCTACAATTGCTTAAATGTAGCGCCACTACCGCTACTGAAATGTAGCGGCCGCTACATGTAGCGCGCTACTGCCCACCTCTGCTAGCAGAATAATTTTTTTTTTTAAATAAATATGTTCTTTTCTGATCGGCACCGTCGACAATAGAGGCTTGCTTCTCTGACGGTTCCTATTCCGTATGTAGAACTCTTTATTATCGATATTATTAAGTTAAATTTGCCATACGTTTGCAGGTTTATAAATTTCGTCTCGTATGAATATGAGGTATTTTAGGCATTCAAAAGTTCATCTAAAATGCAAGTCATACGGCTTGTGTATTCAACATTTCATGAGATAATTTGTTTAACTTGAAATGTTAGCCGATAGGCGTAAAGCAGAAAATAGCTAAATATTTTAAAATTTTTTTATAGTAAGCTCATTTGAAATTACCAAAAACAAACATTAGAAAAAGAATCAATATCCATAGATTGCATGCTGATTGTTCATCTGCAGTCGAACATAAAAAAAGGTTCAAACGTGAATTTTTTAATTTGATTAGAGTATAAATAATATACGTTTAAAAATTACTTTTCAAAGACAAGACTTCTAAAGAATCCAGTGTCTCCATTGTTACATTGTACAATAAATTTCTAATTTTATTTTCGAATATTAAAAAATTAGTTTTTCAATTTTGTAATACATAATTTTTAAAATTATTTATTCTGTCAATTTATTCATGCATTGCCTCTGACTCCACACAAGTATGCAAAATTTCAGATCAATTGGACAGGTTAAAGTGTGTCAAATATCAATTATAAGATTTGTAGCTGACAAAAGTATTTTTTAGTTTTTTAATATTAAAAAAAAATTTTTTACTTGTTAAAATTATTCATTTTGTTGATTGATTCATGCATTGTCTCCAACTTTACGCAAGTGAGCGAAATTTCAGATCGACAGGATAAGTAGAAGTGTGTTAAATTTTGATTATAACATTTGTAGCAGACAAACAAACAACAAGAAGCAAAGTTAAAGAGAAGTGTTGTAAAATTGAACAAAATATAAAATTGCAAGTGACAAAAAATCGACAGTTGCCATAATTTTCTAGGACAACATAATATTTCATATACTATTCATTCATAACATTACTGTATAATTACCAAGAATAATTCACTTACCTTTAAAAGCAGAAAAGTTTTCCAACTGAATTAACCGGATTTTGTCATCATGGCACGTGGTTAATAACGTATTTCCTGCATGAATAAGATAGAATCATTTCAATTATCCAGCGTAGCACAATTACTTGATAGTTTCCGAGTGTTAAATTTGCTGCATCAACTTTCAGGTCAAGGTAAGTGATATGTAGCACGGCCGGTGCGTGCAGCGATGGACTAGCGGAAGGCAGCAAATAAACAAGACCTCAATAATCTCTGCAACTCTCTGCAACGATATGGCTTACAACAAAGCGCCGTGGTGTCTTGCTGCCATCAAACAATCTCGTGAGTGTATTTTACACTGAATAATAAGTAAAAGATGAGAGAACGCGCGTGTTCAGTACATACATGATCTGGTATTAGGTTCAAGTGATAATCCTAAACCATGAGAAAATTCCGCAGGGAATTTAGCAATATAGCAAATAATGAATGCCTTTACTAGAATGACAAGCATAAGACGATCAAATTATGACAAAATAGATATAAAACGATTACATAGCATACAAACTAAAAAGAGAATCCTTCACGCGATACGCTAGTAACAAGTCGAACAGGTTTATAGACCCAAAATAATGATAATAGATGAAGAATAAATAATAAACAGCACAGACCTGTATTTGGTGAGAAGCGAATCGATGAAGCTGATCTCGGATGTTTAAAGCAGCACACGGCTGATTTGTGGTTCAACTTGCGGTGGTCCCACAACTTGACTTCTCTGAAAAATTCACCTTATAATGTTTATTACCATGTACAGCATGGCAAAGAACTTTCAAACTGTGAAATGAATTTAACAGCAAATCCCCATTGTTATCAAATGTATAAATCGTCAACATTAAAGACATAACTGTCTAAGGATACTATTATGCGGCATAAATGTCAATCAATAGTATAAGATAAAGCTGCATTTACTATTCAACCTGTGTTTTGATGTATTTGTACATGTTCATTTAATAAAATGACTATTCGGAACATATCACCCATAAGGGTACGAAGCAGCAGCACCGTTAAAGGATGGAAATCACTCTAGGTCAAGTCACCCTTAGTCATCATATATGACAGCACTCATGTCATTGATGGGCTAGTCACCCCATATTATTTGAAGTAACGGAATACTGCGTGGCCGTAGGGTGGGCGGCGACAACCTTGATGCTTTTGCTCATGGGGTCCAGCTTATTGGACTTGGCTGATGACGGAGCTTCCCGCATGTCCACCTGCACAACAAACACAATGCTGGTCTTCAGAGGGCCTCCCAAGGAAAATGATGACAATGAATTGTTTCCGCAATAGCCAATTATTGCTGAGCAGAACCGGACATGAACGACAAATTTTTCTCTGTTCTTAATTAAGATAAGTGTGTCTAAATTACCCTGGACCATTATTAATTAAACCCTGAACCTAATTACCCTGGACCAGGGTTGGTGATTTTCATAGGAAAAAAAAAAAAGAATTTTTAAAAAATTTTTTCAAGAATTTTTTATTTTCTTTCAGTTTTTTTTTTGGCTTTTTTAAATTTTGTTTTTGATGTTGCAGTCTATTCATTAGCGCTGTAAAGTTTGTATGGAGCAAGATAACGAGCTAAATATTGGCCACTTAACTGGCTTCAATATACAAAAACACTTCAGGAATGCGGATCTTCTAAAACATTGAAGAGTCACATAACAGATAGGTAGCTGATAGCACAGTGCACAGCACTATCAATAGATCTACTAGTTTTATGTGCTATAAATCTACCAGACTCTACCCTCTAAACACACTGACTAGTAGTGACTGAGTGACTGACTACACTGTTGCCATTTGATTCAGACCATTAAACCAATACTAAACATAAACTGAACGACAACCAAACCTCAAACGACTTGAAATGAGACTGATGTTATGAGAAAAGCTAACGCTGTTTGAAATAAACATGTACACAATATAAACATGTTATTTTCAATCACTGCATTTAATTATTTTATATATAGTTTTATAATTGTAATTGTTTTGTTTCTACTTATAAATTCACATATTTAAAGATTGAACTTAAATATTTTCTTTAAAATACTCATATTAGAGTGGAAAATCTTTCTAAATGCCTAAGAGGTCAATAGAATCTCAACCAACCCTTCTTATATAAGCTAGCTAACACGTGTAAATTGTATAATGTAATTAATATATAACAAATAGTCAAATAGTTAAAGACTACTTATATCCTTATAAGAATTAGCTAAGCCGCTAGCTATGTACAATGTATTGCAACACTTGATGTCTCTGTACCAAAAACATGCAATTCAATGGAACCTTATACATACTGAAGGCAACAAGTTTATATTCCAATTTGTCATAGTACATTTATACTAAATCATGAATAACAATACCTCAAAATAAATTAAAGACTGCTACTCAAAATATTGATATATATATAAAAAAATAAACAATCGTCACAACAAGGACGATGTAATGGTTTCCAAAACCTAAGCAAAATCTAATTTGTTTTCAATATAGTAATTAATAATTTTTCCTGAGGAAACGGTGCTTTGATGACAATCAAGTTTTTGCATGTAATCACTGTTCATACCAGAATACTTGATATCAATCTTGATTTACCGTTGAAGAATCCCAACAGTAGTGGAAGTATAGATACATTACTCAGGGATCGGGCAATTTACCGTTCCTTTGTAACAAAAGCGGCCTTCCTTATCAGTTATACAAGTTTGAGAACAAACAGCAGCAGCAAGACTCACGAATGTTACGTCCCCAGTGCCGGCGCTCACTAAGAGGAGGTTGGCGTCCACTTGGCTATGCCACGTCAAGTAGTCTTGCCTGCGCTCTTGTGGCCGGCTGTACACCTGTGTGTTGGATATGACAGTTTACTTAATGTAGGACAGTAGCATTCCAGTAACATCTACGGTGATTAAACTTTCTTAATAGGTCAGAAAAGGTGTGTTCAAAGTGGATTCTTTAATAAAGGTGTTTTTCAAGTTTTATTTTAATGAAATTAGGGCAACATCTGACAATTAGTGCAACAATTAGGCAAACCGTCAACTGTATGACATGCTAATTCAATTCAATGTATGTTGCAAAGCGTGATTATGATTGGCCCACCACATTTTGTAAAGACGTTCCTACACATTAGGAATAACATACATCTTTCTTTTAATAGAAACGTTGATGATATTCAAATTTTTGTCGATATAATATTCATACAACAGGAAAGTTTTATTCAATAGACCACTCAATATGGTCATCTTTTTAGAATATGGTTATTTAGGTGACAAAAAAGTGTAGTGCAAATTAGAACCTTGAGCGATCGCAAATCCTGACTCCAATCATCAAGTCATTTATAAAATTTGCTCATTCTGTGATTCTGAGAGAGACGATAAACTTCATGAGCTTTGACATCAAGCAGCTAAGATGCCGCGCATCATTTCAAGCCTCTGTCCTCTGCCGTCATTCAAGGATATGGTCAGAGTGTGCCTATTTGATGCCTTACTGAACTTGATACCAAAAATGATAGCAAAAATGGCACCTACCAGGTTCAAGAATACAAGTTAAAGCGCTACAGAACAACACTATTGCTGGACCAGTAATCAAGGTGTCATTTGAGAGATAATACGCTCCATATCTAAATATATTGCAACGTTCTATATTTAAATCTTTAATATACCACGAAACGTACTTTTTGTTGGGATAGAACTAGATAAAAAATCATATCAGTTTTGATTGCCTGAACCACTTAATATAAGTGCATATTAATTGCTACTTTGCACACGCAATTGCTATGGACCTGGATTCATTTTAATAGCAGTGTAAACACCATAGTATTTGACATGGCTTGCTCGTTAAATGTTTAGCACTGTTTTGACAACAGGTAAACACCCCGAGGTCTCTGGGGGATTTTGAAAGAAGAATGGTTCACATGAAAGAAGAATGGTTCACACACGAGTACCATGAATTCAAAACTTGACCACACAAAAGCATTCATCCAATACAGCAACAGCAAGCCACTCTACTTTTCAGTCCCAAAATAACAAAATATTATTGCTGACGATTTATTTAATCGCGATCCGTAATTTTGTGAAGGTATATGGTCTTCAAACTGCAATAAACTAAACGATAAACAACCACACCATGAGCTTACATCGTCAACAACGAGTCGCTGGAGGTCAGTTGCGCGCGTAGAGCCGTCATAAGACGTGGTGATGACGCGACCGCTGCTGAAGGAGTCCACGGACATGCATGGGATGCCGCTACCGTGGATACGGAAGGACCAGGCGCCGTCTGTCGAGTCGCTCCGGTCCACCAGCCAAATACCTGATCATAGTTTGATAAATTGCATGAACAATGAGAAGCACATTCGGTAGGCCGTTACGTTATGAATTATTGTAACATAATCAGTGAAGATTTGTAAAAAAATATGATGATAATAAGTTCTAAACTAAAACATGACAATGCTTAACGCTAAATCAATAAAAACCATATGCAGAATTATATAATTAATGGAAAAAAGGGTGTAATTTTCCTGATAGAGCTATCAATACTTCATGTGTGATTCTCATATCATATACCAGCCTCATAACAATTGCAAGCTCAATTGGATAATCTAGCAACGAAGCGACAGAAATAGGAACCAACATTTTTCAGTGCTCACCCAGATATCCTTCTTTATCTCCAACGAATAAAATATCATCAGAGTTGCTGGGGTGGAGCGCCATGCAAGTGATTCTCTTAGGGACAACTTTGGCAACGGTGTCTTGTGTGACGACCAGCTGCTTCACATTATGCAGCACTCTGCAAGAATATGGTAGGAACTCACACAGATATATTAGGCTGCACTTGTATGGAACAAGTAATAACATTTTGGTTTCTATGCACTCATCATGATTAGAGTAAATATATTGCACTACTATAGGCAAGCAATTCATAGAATATTGCCATCACGAAATTAAAAACAATACATGTATACAAATCATGCTTACCAGCATCATTTAACTAACCCATATATGTGGTAAAAAATGATATTACTGATTAATGCTTTACAGGAAAATTATTCCATAATACAAATTTTTAAACATAAATTCATTTTAACCAGCTTACATATATATATATATGCGTACAAGTTTGTGTGTGTATTTTGAGCCTGGTTTACTCAATTTTGAATGGTTGTAACTCAAAAAGTAATAGAGTTAAAAATTTTTGGAAGGTCAGGATTTGTTCCCTGTGTTTTTCTGCATCTCTCCACGAAAAATCAGACAGATCGATGTAGCCATAAGCGTTTGATAGAACTTTCAGTGACAAGTGCTAAAATCGTGCTTGCGCAAAGTTTTAGTAAGATCATTTTGCATAATTATCTTTGATGAAAGGCAATCTTTGGTGAGAGGCAATCTTTGGTTTTGAAATTCCCTCTCACCAAAGATTGCCATGATTGTCTCCCACCAAAGATGCCATGATTTTCTCTCACCAAAGATTGCCATGTTTTTATCTCACCAAAGATTGTCATGATTGTCTCTCACCGAAAATTGTCATGATTGCCTCTCACCAAAGATTGCCATGATTGTGTCTTACCAAAGATTGCCATGATTGTCTTTCATCAAAGATTGCCATGATTGTCTACGGCATCGACCATAAGGTCGGTGAACTCTACCGAAACGCTACATCGCGGAGTGCTTATCAGCTACTGGGGGGGTTTGCTTAAGGTTACTAGACCTTTTATTAGCTTCACTTCCACCCACTACTAATGTCTTGATCGCGTGATCTATCACGTGTCTATCAGATGCTGACTCGTCCTCAATCTCTATCAGGTCAAGTGAATTGACACAGGACATGAGTCAAACTAGAGTTCTATATTTTATATATATAAATTGTGGGTTTTATGGGGTTTTTATTTAATTAGCATTATTATTATCAATGTTATGATAGACAGAAAACAACTCAGAAGACGTAAAAGGTTTTGACTACCAAGTAAAAAACAAATACTCACTCTTGCAATGAACCAATCCAGTTTGGAGACGAGGATGGAACTTCTGTCACACTCTGGCAATATGCAAGCATTTCAGAGCACTCATTTTCGTTTAGTTTTTCATTGAGATAGTGGATGATCTTCTCCCCTGGAAATTTATACATTATAAAATACAAGGCACTGAAAGGCATCTTAATCTTTGTAGGTAATCCAAGGTGACATTTCACCAACAAGAGAGATTAATTTGTGCTATGTCATTATTTCTAATTAATCCATATTAATATCTTTACATTTAGTCCATCTTTCAGTATATTACGTACTAGTTTTGCAGGATTTGCATAATAATTCTATAGCTTGCTATAATAAAACCAGTATGTAATAGTCCTAAATAAATCATTTTTTTATAGATCTTGAAGAAATGGATACATGACTTTGCAATGAATACACGAATTTCTTTCCAAAATGCAAAAATGTGGCTATTGAATATACTGTTGAAAACATTGCCCCTGGTATTCATTCATGACCAAGCCAGCAATTGTAACTAATTTCTTCAAATTAACTGTCAGCTAGAGAAGTAATTAGTTATCCTTCATTTGGCTAGAGTAGACTAGACACAGCTGAAAAAAAAACATTCAGCCATGCTAAATAAATTGCTACAGATAGCAATGCAAGAATTAAAATTAAATAGAGGCTTATTAAATAAAAAATTAATAATTAAATAATAAAAAATAAGGAAATAAATTAAAATAGAGGATGCAAGAATTAAATGATGTCAAATTGCAAGATAAATCTCTGATCCACTAATGGAACAGGCTTTAAAAATTTTTTTTGAACACCTGCAGCAGGACGCTCTCTGTGGTCTTGCAGATCAGACGCTGTAGGAATAATGTAATCCTTCGGGGGAGTATCTGGGGGCTTTTGCAGTAGGCGTTGGCTCCTCCGTTGAACTACTGGGCTCCTGCACACAACAGGCCTGTTATTATGAGGAAATACGAGGATTGAGGAACAATAATGCTCATAAATTTGTGATTATGATCATATCATTTTTGTACACACTCTACCACACACCTTGGTGATCTTTTTCTCTTCATCCTAGATAATCCCCTCTCTGAGACAGTAGCAGACAGCTTTGAGGAAGGCAACAATTCAAAAAGATTTTCCTTAGCTTCCTCCAATTTTAGAGATGACAATATCTCTAATCTCTTCTGAATGTTTTGCTGAATCTTCAGCTCATATTCAGACATGTTTGAAGGTGTGGGTGGAGTAGTCGAAAGGTCTGTTGTTGAAGATGAAATAGAAGTAGTACTACTTGACATGTCCAAGTAACTTCTAGCAGCCATTTTTGTCTGAAAAAAAACATAAAGGAACTATTGATAGATATAAAATAAAATTAATTTGTTTTCAAAGAGAAGGCAATGTAAAACTTATGATTTTTCATACTCTTAGCTCATAACAGGGGATTTAAACATTTAAATTTAAAGAAATGCAAGATTTGGCATTAGGCCTTTACAATTACAAATTGCAGGTTCAGATATCATTCACAATTTGGGAATCAAGTTTGTTAATAACAAATTTTTAGTGCAATGAACATATCAGCTAGAGGTACTGTTCAACATCCAATATTTACAGCAATGCCTTACTTCCTCTTCTTCCATTTCAAGCTTCACTTTAATTTCATCAAGTTGGTTTTTCCTTGTTTTTTCATTACTCTTGCCACTTGGAAACTTCTTCTTCTTGATGCCATGACTGATTGGTGAGGTTTTAGGATGAGCACTGCGCTGGGCTCTGAGGGTCGATGGCATGGCTGCAGTCAGAACTTTCAAATGCTTCTTGGCTCTTCTCTGATGCACTTTGACAAGAATCTGTAACCAAAAATTCATCAGTTAACTATATATTGCATAGTGTGTTTGAAGTGTGTAAATATGGCAGTCATCTTAAATAGCAATTAAGCTATTAAGGCATAATAAAATTTTCAAACAGTAATTTTTGGTTATGAAGAGTTCTAAATGTCTGCAATGTAGTAATATCATAACTTTCCATCTAAGCCATTTTCTGACTAGTGTTCCAATAATCATGGAGGTTCAATAGCAACAATAGGCAGGGCTGCACCAACACCTGTCTGGGATTATAATATAACATTGTCATTAAATATTCTGATGCAACTAACACAGAACCGCAGCATCTTTCCTTCTCAATTGAAATATAAATATAGTCTGGTTCCTTCAAACTTCAATGATATTTTAGGCACAAGAGATACAGAAGGTATTTGTCTAATTTCCATGCAGACCTACAGTTGAAGAGCCCTTGTTAGGTCAAAATATCAATTTAAAATATTCTAAAAAGCTTAAAATATTTAAGCTCAAGCCATCTTGAGCTTAAATAGCATCCATATTTAGTCGCAGGTCTGATAACAAACAATTGAACAATCAACACTTTCAATTGTTATCACTATCAGTCAGACCAAGATGGGATAACATTGGTAAAGAAATTGTGAGAGAGACATAAATAGCTGAAATATACTAATTTAAGGGTGCCAAACATGAATATGATATAGGAGAAGTTTGTTTAGCTTTAGTTCCCATGTTATTGCCGGGTCATTTTGGTTTAATTTCATGGTTGTTCAGTGCATCTATTTTCTTATTCTGTAAATGGGTTCCTAGTTTCATATGTTGTTCATGCCATTTAACTGTTTCATCTGTTTGAATAAGATTATATTATGAAGTATTCTGACTGATTCCATTAATTTAATTCTATATTTCAAGAAGTGTGTTTATAGTCTGGGTTCATTTTTTTTTATTCCTGTGGCAAATTAATATTGATTTTATGTAAATGTATGATCACACCAGTGACAAGATGAAAGAAAGGCTCCTAAAATTTGTTGTACTTCTTACTTCTTGAAATTCATGGCTTTCTGACTGATTACAAGACTGAAGAATGTGCCAAGCCATTTGCAGTACTCATGACTTGGAGGGGAGTGCCTGATCATGATACCAATTGTCATTTTTGAATTGCTCTCTTTAGATCATGACATCATAAAGGAAAGAACACAGGCACTGCACTAGCTAAATATTGATAATGTTGCTGGCTTGATGGATGGTTCATAGTATACTAACTATTTAGTGTGTTAATGAAGAATGGATGGAGGAAATGGTCTCATCTATACTCCTACACAGAGGAAAGTCTACCATTAGTTCCCTTAGCACAAGCAGATGTATTGACGTTTACATAACATTTGACAATATGAAGCAAACCCTGTTCAAGATCAAATGCAAAGAAGCTTGTTCGAGTTATCTTTATAGTTGTAGATATTTTGTACCCTTGTACAAAGTACAGCTTGGTGAAACTAAATACAGTTGCTTTCTATGCCAGTGGAATAGTCAAGTGAGGGCAGATCATTACCAACATCAAATGAGGGAGAATAAAATTCCTGAAGCACTTGTTGAGGGCAGTAAAATTATCCTGCCACCTTTACAAATAAACTTGGACTGATGGAAAATTTTCCCAACTCAATCTATCAAGATAGTGCAACATTTAAATATTTGATTACCAAATTCCCTGAATATAGCCAGGGGAAAATCAGGGCAGGTGACAGTGTATTCGTAAATTGTAGGTAACACTCAGAAAAAACACACTGAATGCTTTCATCAGGAAAAAAAGCAGTAGGTGAAGTGGAAAAGTGGTACCAGGGTAAACTGAGAACCTCAATGATGGCAATTAATTGTTGGGCAGTAGAAATAGAATGTCCAAAAGCCATGAGCAAGCAAGCATATATATACCCTGGACCAAAACGCCCAAAATGATTCAACTTTTGAATTTTTTTCTATATACAATTATTAATGCATTAACATATAATTTTTTACTACATTGCATAAAAATGAGAACTAACACAGCGATTAGAATTTCACATTTGAATCTAGCACAAAAAAATGAACCAGAAAAATATAAATTCTTCTTTGTCACAGAGAAGCTAAAATTTATTGTCCAATGTAATTTGCACTTGCTACCAAAATCTGGATGCTCAAAATGACATAATTTATATAACATCAGAATTTTGTGGCTAGATCATATATATACCTACATTTGTTTACAATTGGATAGAGGATTTCATCTAGTGGGAATCTCTTGACAAAAAAAAAAATAATTAATCAATAAATAAAATAGCATGAAAGCTTTAGTTTCATTATGTAAAGTAGATATATTCCATGCCTGATCAGTATGTTGCAACTTCTTTACAGTGCACATTGCAGTGCATTTACAGTGCATATCAGGCATGCCTGCCATTTTTAGAGCCACAGAACTCCTGCTCCTGGTATGAGTTTAACTGTTCAAAATAACCTTGTTGATTCCTCAGCAGATAAAACTCCATTTTGCCTGCTTGTGAATCTGGAATATTAGGCAGAATTTTCTTGATCGTTAGTTTAAACTAAACATTGGTTTCCATCTTGTGGAACTGTCTAATTGCATCTAATTTTCTAGAATGGCTACCTAGCAGACCATCTTTGACCATTTTGGAAATTGGTAAGAAACCACCAATGAATGAGAACAAATGCCTTTGCTTGCAATCAATTTCACTTATTTAAGACTTCTGCTAATTTTTTATAAAAAATATGATAAACGGCATATTATTTTATATGATATTGCAAAATTGCCCTGTAAATAGTGTTTTTTTATCTGCAGTTTTCAGAAAATTTTGCTTGATGATCCTCTAGATTGAAGCAGATTGGATCTTGGACACTCTGCAGTTTTAATTTATCATTTGATGGTGGTAAATCACAGACTTTTTAGAATTGGTTCATTTTCAATATCCTCATCTACTCAAGATTTAAAACAATACCTTATGCATGATAATGATGGTATCCATGATACTATAGAGGCCTACTTATGCAACTCAAAAATGAATTTGAGACAGAGTCTAAATAAACTCTCTGCTTTGCTACTATCACTTTACTTCTTACTTGAACTTAGTGTTTTAAGATCAAGGTTAATCTGGATGTGGTTGCTGCACATAAATATTGCTACAGGTACAGGATCATCAGGTGTTAAATACTCACGTTTCTTGTTGAAGCAAGTGTGTCTTCAGTTTTACTATAGAAGCCACTAGGATTCATTCTTTTCAATATTATGTGAGGGGCAAAATACACATAACTGACATAAGGCGTAACAATTGTATCTTTTATATATATATGCTCACATAGTGATTAGTGACTACTGACTAATGTCTAATTAGAGAAATTTGTATACAGTTTTTTATCCATAATCTACTGTGAACTGTCAATGCCATATGCCAAAAAGATTACCAGCAGGAAGCACTATCAAGCAGCAATGAAGTTGCCACTTGCCAGGATTCAAAGTTCAATAGGTAGTCTAATAGAAACAATCTATTTTAAAAACATTATAACAGAACTGAAACGAATCTTTCTAATGCAGTAGTGCAATCAAAACAGATTTGTAAATTTGTTAATTTATCATTGCGTATAGTGTGCAAATCCAACCCTAAAAATCAAAGTGTGGCACTGGCAAGACCAGTATTACATGATTTTTATTGATAACTTGACAAGCACTAAGAAGGGTGGTCCAGTGTTAAAAGTTTAGAGTATCAGTTCAGAACTGCAGCATAGAGATGTTACATGCACAGGTTCAATCCCAGCTCTGCTCTGTGTGCCAGTTTCTGGTCAGAGTTGGTGAGAAGGCTGGCTGGTCAAGTGGTTAATGGGTTAAGCACAGCAGAATTTGAGCAGTGACTTGTGTCTTCGAGACCATAACATTTAACAAGCTGTGAATGTTTTGCAATGTTAAGGATTGGCAATAGGCCTACAGCCTAATGAACACTGAAACTGCTTTTATTGTTATCATTAAAAGCAACAAGCACAAGCCACAACTTCACAAGCACAAGGTAAGTGACTAAGTGGTGAGTGCTGAGTGGCAACTTAGCTTAGCCTTATTGGCATTGACAGTAATTCAAAATTTTATTCCATATCTCTGTATGTGTATGAAAAGTGAAAATGGATATTGCTGGTATTCTATGATTCTCTAATTGTATACTACATACTCATAGCCTTCATAGAATCATAGTCCAGGACTCAAAAAGGCAAAAATTTGATAAAAATCAATTTTAATAAAAGGCTCTTCTTGATCATACCTAACCAGCATTACAAAAGGAACTATACTTAGTATACTAGGTCGTATAATAAGACCGAAGACACTACCTCAATTATTCAATGATCAATATTGATCTTTGTCTTTTACTTTGATGGTCAAAGACACGGAATAATGGACATAGCCTATTCATGAAGATTGAAGAATATCATAATCATGACGAATATGGAATCGTGCAGTCGCAGATGCTGTCATCATCATGGTGACATGTAGTCAATATAAAAATTTATATTTATCATGATATGCAGGATTTTAACGTGACAACAATTTCATAGAATGCCAGTCAAATTGAGCCTTTTCAGATATACAGTAACAGCAACTTAGTACCTTATTTTTTTATAGTTGATTTTAAGGCTTCCAGTGCTTGTGCACTGCCCAGCCTGGTCTCTGTCTCTTATACACATCTAGATGTGTATAAGAGACAGCTCCTACACAGAGGAAAGTCTACCATTAGCACAAGCAGATGTATTGACGTTTACATAACATTTGACAATATGAAGCAAGCCCTGTTCAAGATCAAATGCAAAGAAGCTTGTTCGAGTTATCTTTATAGTTGTAGATATTTTGTACCATTGTACAAAGTATGTCTCTTATACACATCTAGATGTGTATAAGAGACAGGGACAGGTTAAAGTGTGTCAAATATNGATAATAAATTCTAAACTAAAACATGACAATGCTTAACGCTAAATCAATAAAAACCATATGCAGAATTATATAATTAATGGAAAAAAGGGTGTAATTTTCCTGATAGAGCTATCAATACTTCATGTGTGATTCTCATATCATATACCAGCCTCATAACAATTGCAAGCTCAATTGGATAATCTAGCAACGAAGCGACAGAAATAGGAACCAACATTTTTCAGTGCTCACCCAGATATCCTTCTTTATCTCCAACGAATAAAATATCATCAGAGTTGCTGGGGTGGAGCGCCATGCAAGTGATTCTCTTAGGGACAACTTTGGCAACGGTGTCTTGTGTGACGACCAGCTGCTTCACATTATGCAGCACGCTGCAAGAGTATCGTAGAACCTCACAAAAAATATATTATGCTGCACTTGTATGGACCAAGTAATAACATTTTGGTTGTCATGCACTCGTCATGATCAGAGTAAATATATTGCACTAATATAGGCAAGCAATTAATAGAATATTGCCATAGGAGGGTATGAAATTTATTCAGGAAATCCTAATCTGGTGCACAGGTAACAAAATTAAAAACAATACATGTATATAAATCATGCTTACCAAAAATATCATTTAACTTGCCCATATTTGTGGTAAAAAATGATATTTACTAATTAATGCTTTACAGGAAAACGATTCAATAATACAAATATTTAAACATAAAATTCATTTAACCAGCTTATATATAACTGTGCAAGTTTGTGTGTGTATTTTGAGCCTGGCAATGTATATACAGCACCGCTAAGCATGGCTCTACAATGACGTCAGTATTTTAGGTTTAAAATCTTCTTCATATATATATACTATATACTAGTAACTGTTCAAGCCGTAGCACAATTTCTCAATACCGGACTTATTGTATTAAAATCACTTGGCGGCTTAAGTCGCAAATTATTGTATTTTGGTGTTACCTGCATCTAAAATTTTATTCTTATTGGGAAAATGAACAAATACTTGCAAAACTTGAAGGAAACAATTAGATCAAACATTGATATTCAAATTGATACATAGAAGTTCAGTTTATATGAAGTTGTTTTTTCTAACTTTTTAAACAAGAGTCAAATTGAAGTTCTATATTTGATATATACAAATAGTGGGTTCAATAGGGTTTTCTTCATTCAATTAGCATTATTATTATCAATGTTACGATAGACAGAAAACAACTTGGAAAACATAAAAGGTTTTGACTAACAAGTAAAGAACAAATACTCACTATCAACCAATCACAGCTAGAAAGCAGATAACATTACAATTCCATTAACAAATCACAGCTAGAAAGCTGGAAGGGGTTAAAATCACAATCCCATCAACCAATCACAGCTGGAAAATGATAGGTTATGTATATGATATGAAATATGATGGACTGAAAGTAGAAAGTTCCTGGCCTTTCCAAGCTTTCAGGTGCTGCTTTTCAATATGCTATGTGTACTGGTTAATTTAATATCCCTCTAGAATTCCACACTGATCCAGAGGCATCAATATTTGTGGGGTCTGTTTGACCACTGCAGGTCTTGTCAACGTCAAGGTACCCTGAGTAACCTCTGCATTTGCCTCACTTTCTTAGCTGCATCAGCATAGGAGAGGCCTGTGACCCAGAGCTTCTCAACTGCCCTGGCAGCAACTATCACAGGGCATTCTTGGGCACTAGCTGAGTGTGACCCACCACAGTTTGCACAAGTACGCTTGGAGCCAGTACTATGAGGACACTCTGACTTGTCATGGGGTCCAGACTCCAGCGCACAATCAACATTTTCTTGGACCATTGCACCCATCTGCCACGTGTCCAACACCCTGGCATCGGAAACACCTGAGCGTTGCCAAACAAATGGTCTCACTGGCCACTGGGTACCTGAGGTAATCAATGTAAACCTCCTTGGGCAACTGCCGCCCCTCAAAAATCACCTTCACTGCGGATGACTCTGCTCTAACTCCTTGATCGCTTGATGGTGGCTTGAAAGACGTACCATCCCTGCAATCTTCACAGTACCTGACTTGGCTGTCTCTAGTAGCTCAGAAACTTCTACTGATGGGTGAATTGGTCCAATCACTCCACTTATAGTAGAGTCAAAACCAGGTTGAGAACACTTGACTTGCCATATTCCTAATTTTAGATACTTCAAGGAGAGAACTAAGGTTGGAATTTGAGGTGGTTCTGAACTCAACTGCCATTAGGTTTCTTCTCGTGCTAGTACGCACTTTAAATTCAGAAAATTTACCAAATGGAGTCTCTCAAACCACGGGCTAACATGACAGGGTTTGTAAGAAATGTGCTTGAGTTAGAGCAATTGGTTTTATAAGAATAGTTAGTCCCTTACCCTGACTCAGGAGAGTTGCATTGTCAACAACACAGACATGCTTCTTTCTGACACTGTCTGGTACACCTTGATCTCCATGACTCCATCCACTGGTCCAAGAGGACCTGAGCTGTCTATTCTGCCAGCATCTAATCCAATAAATGATCCATGCTGGATTGCTGGTTCTCTAGCTTAAGAAGTTAAGCTTACGAGGGTCTATGACACTTTCCCTAGCATCTCTGCATGATGCAACTCTTTTGGGGATGGGGAGTCTAATGGCTTCAAATCTTCTTCATTGTCCTCAGACCTCATCACTGCTGAATACCTAGTAGTGCACTGGGATTACGTTCCCGCTTCTTACTCACACTGCCTTTTGAGGTGAAGGCCGTCTTTTCAGTCAAACTCAAATCAATCTCTTCATGATCTTGATCTACACACTCTGAATCAATCAATCAGGGACACCTGCACTGCTAGTTACATAATTAATTTTATTACTTTCGGCCGCCATTTGGAGAAGAAAGGTGGCCCTGCCGTGACTGCCAAGGCAGCACGGGCTCAGAGATGGTGAAAAAAAATTAAAAAAAAAAATAACTAAAAACTTGAACAGAAACTTACAATTGGATGATCATGAAAGAACTACAAACAAGGCCCACAGAAAAGCAATTACCGAATGCCAAGCCTGCTCAATAGTCAGGGAAAACGATCAATTAGCATCGAGTACCCCAAGAACAGACCAGCTAATAACACACGTCCGCCCGACAGCAAAACCCGTAACGGAATCTTAGTATCTTATGTTACCGTGAAACAGTAGTCACCCCTCTGTCTCACTACCGGTCGTTGGCGACTTGGCGCGCAATTGTTCATTTCACCACGTTTGCAGACGTTTTGAGCATGCCGCGTTTATATATTAGTAACGGTTTAGAATGTCCGTCATAAACGAACTTACAATCGTTGCGAAACTTTGAAATTATGATAATGAAATCGAAGCTTTGAGTTATATAACTATATTAGAAGAAATCATTCAAACATATTTTTTCGTGACCGTCAAGTGCTCTCTTTGATGACATCTTTGAAACAATTGAGATTCAGTTTAGATGCTGAAACAGTAGTCACCCCTCTGTCTCACTACCGGTCGTTGGCGACTTGGCGCGCAATTGTTCATTTCACCACGTTTGCAGACGTTTTGAGCATGCCGCGTTTATATATTAGTAACGGTTTAGAATGTCCGTCATAAACGAACTTACAATCGTTGCGAAACTTTGAAATTATGATAATGAAATCGAAGCTTTGAGTTATATAACTATATTAGAAGAAATCATTCAAACATATTTTTTCGTGACCGTCAAGTGCTCTCTTTGATGACATCTTTGAAACAATTGAGATTCAGTTTAGATGCATTCGTATCATTGTATGAGAACATAAATTACTGGTATACCATTCATATTTTTCGCTTAAGGAGAACTCCGGTAGGTACAATAATCATTGTAAATAATTTCCAATTTTGTTTTAATTATGTTCCCGCTTTTTATACGAGATTCTCTTGTCCCAGTCGTTTCTTAGGTGATTCAACCATGAAGAGTAAGATCGTTTGTAGTCCAGCGTCCTAAAACAATTAAAAAAGAAGTAACGTTAGCATTTCAAAAAGAACCATAACCGGCAGGGTAGCTGCGCTAAAAGAGAAAATCAAGCAACGCTGGGCATGGGGGAGGGAGCGTCACGAAAGCTGTTGCGCAGATTATATGTGGCACAGTGGCATTCATTTGAAGCACGATGGAGTCTGGCTTCATAATTGGGAGAAACATCTCTAAGTCTCTGTTAAACCAGCTTGAAACTGCTCAGGACTCAGCACTCAAGATACATTCGGGGTGCTCGTCGCATTGCGCCTGTACTATCCCGTATCCTTCAAGTCGAAAGTTATTTTCCTCCATTGTGACTTAAGTTTGTTTTTTATCCATAAAAGGAACTTGCAGGTACATGTACTTGCCTGCAAAGGACCAAGTGGCATCTATATTAAGATTCCTGGATCAGGGTATCCTCTTGAACACGCCTTTCATTGTACAAGCTCGTTAAAGTTTTCAAAAGTTGAACCTTTCACCTCAGCAGAGAGTTCCCACGCCATTGATGTCCACGTATCTGCAGAGCTGGGCAGCGCTACTTGCCCAGTTTCCTGAGCAGTTTCAAGCTGGTTTAACAGAGACTTAGAGAGTTTATTAAGGCCCGTTTACACTAGGGGCAACACACGAGAGTCAAGTGCCTCAAAGCGCATGCAGAGGCGCTTTGCAGCCTCTGCATGCGCTTCTTGACCGATTGACGAGCTAGCGATTGACAGGGGCCATGCCTCATGCAACACAAGCGCGGCGCTTAGTAGATAGCTATTAAAAAATTGATATCACTTGTATGCTTTAATCGCAAATAAACTAAGAATTTAAATTATATTAAAAATTTAAATCAAATTGAAAATCTAAATTAATCAATTAACAATTAAAGAAATTCAATTCGTTCTATGGTTTCAATGTATTAATTTATGATTCTAGATTCTACGAACTGACTATGGAGCTGGTCTCCGAAACGTTTTCTTGCTACTGCCCACCTCTGGACTAACAACTAACATGTTGACACTAGTAACAGGCTGAGGTTGACAACATTACACCGAAATCTTTCGTACAGTTTTATTCTCTAATTTATATTATGTATGTATCATGCTGTTTTTAAATAATATTTAATACTACTAAGTAAAATCTAAAGGCTTTATCTATAAATGTAGCGGTAGCGCTGTAGCGGCAAAACCTCGTATCGCTACTTAAATATGTAGCGGGCGCTAACGCTACCGCTACATTGCCTTAAATGTAGCGCCGCTACCGCTACTGAAAATGTAGCGGCCGCTACATGTAGCGCGCTACTGCCCACCACTGCGTATCTGTCTCCTGTTGAATTTTCCTCCAGTATCTGCGTGGACTCGCTGAGCTCTGCAGTTAATTCTGTGCCTTCTCAACACACACAAAATTGCTTCCAAGACTTATGGAAACAGTGCTATCCTCAACATTTGCAAATCTGTACCGACTGATCGCGTTCTGCCGCTGGATCAGTATCTTCTGGCCTATTTCTGTCATCCACTCATTTGGCCACCGAGTGGCTGCTGAATTCAATGCACACTGTTTTAGGAGCCGAAATGTTTGCTATACACCAGGCTATGCAACTTGTCACCACTGATGTATCTCTGCAATGTGAGCCAGTATTTTTTTGACTGATTCACGAGAAGCATTGCAGCTTCAATTTTCTACGTCAGGTGACTCCTATTACTCGATCGCTGTTATAATTTTGAACTTGCTGCAAACTAAGGGGCTTGAGTGTTCATGGCCCTAGCAGCATAAAATTGCTGACCTCGTGGCCCTAGCAGCATCTTGCCTTACGCGGAAACGAAGTGGGTGACAGAATGGCAAATCTTGCACACTCTAACGATCGCTCTGCAAGATCCAGTCTGTGTTTAGAAGAGTGGCTGTGTTTGTTGAAGCCCAAATTTTTGGAACATTAGGCACTCTGGTGGGCGCAAGAAATGCAGTCCTTACTTCAGGCTAGATCTAGGAGTGTTGGTAAATTATGTGGACTATGGATCGCTACCTCGCTCAGTTGAATGAGCAGTGGCCTGACTGCGACTTGGACATGCTGGAGTGAAGGACAACTAGAATGCAACAGTGGAGTGAAGGCAACACTGACGACACAACTAGATAATTCATCTTTAGCCGTGCGCTTTACACCTACCGGAGTAGGGAGTTTCACTCAAGTTTGGAGGCTTATTTGGAACCTCATCTCGGCTCTAGATGGGCAAGATATCCCACAAAAAAGAAAAACTGCTGTAATTCGTCACCTTGGACAATTCCTTCTGAGATGCAGCATGGTGACGTTTAGAATTTAGGCAAGGGGGGCCAAGGTCAAACGGTTAAAGTTCACAGTAATAACATTTCAGTAGTCGCTTGAGGGTCCAATCCCAGCTGACTGTGTAATTTCGAGTCAAAATTCGGCGAGGTGGACGTATGGAAAAAAATTAGATAGGAGCAATGAGTTGTGGGGTCGAAAGCTCCAATAAACTGTTAACCAATAGCGCTCAAACTGTGTAGAAATAGATTTTTAATAGTAATAAAAATAACTTCTACCTATGAACACTTGGCAACGCAAAATTTGAAATTTAAATATTCGAATGGGTTTTAAGATAAAAATCTATTTTAAATTATGATGATTTTATTAGTGTAGAAGTAGAGGTCACATAGAGAAGTCTACACGTGAGTGTAAATCTAGATAGTAAGTTTTCTCTCAGCGGCCAACTTTGCCAAGACGTGAGTCGGTTTTGGGATTAGCGGTGATGGTTTGAGTGGCGACGATGCACTCGTTGATGGAAGTCTGGAGTTTTCTCAGGTCTTGGATGTAGAGCAGACGAAGCACTTTACCCGCGTCGTTCAGACGCTTGTCCCCCATCTCAAAACCAAGGTCCGCGTCGAAAATAGGGTAGGCTTTGCCCTGAACACAAAAAATATGACATTTAATCTTAATTAACAGCATATTAAAAACTTATTCACAGGTTTAATACTAGAGATCGTGCAGCGATTTGATTGAGCCCATGACAGTATAATTACATCACTTCACAACGTAGCGGTAATCAATTCCAGTCATAAATGCAGAAGCATACGCAGTAGCACTGATAATAAGAATAAGGAGAGTAATTGTATTGAAAACTAAAATGTAATTTACAAAAGGCAAAACACAGGAAATGGTACCTGAAATTCTATCAGAAACTTCAGCTAACTTAATAACAGATAGGTACTGCATGAAGTGTGAATGAATGATCGACCCGTAAGGCTTAATCCAAGTGACGTTTATTATTCCTTACTTCGAGAATTCAAAATTTATATTAACGTAATAGTAATATCTTACTTTTCCTAATAAAAAGAATCTCACTAAAATGAAACTTTGATCATTTTAAAACTACGGTACATGCACATTTCAGTAGAAAATATGATTGAAGTTTAGATCACTTAAAGTTTTATAAACTAAGCATACACTGATACACAACAGTAATGAAACTTGTTCAAGGATTAGTAAGATTAATGTTGATACGAAATTAATTTGGAATTGCATCATCAACAATTGGGGTGAGCTCGATTCATTATTTCAATGGCATGCAGTTAAACTCGACTGTTATTGACTGATTTATTCAATCACAGCAAGCTGCCCTGATTTGGTAGCTAGAAATTTTCAACCGCGGTCACTAAGGTTGTTTAAACATTACTCAGGAGACCTCAAAGCAGTTGGAAAGAGGCAGCTTAAAATCAGAAAAAAATCGACAGCTACTACGTACGTCTCACTGACAAAAAATGTAATTCTTGCAGACATGTAAAAATATTTTGGGTATTTAAGATATCTTTACTGTATCACGGATATTTTTAAGCTCGTGGTTACTAACGTCGGAATGCTTTAAGATAGGTTATATGTATAATATAAATTAAAGTTACGTTTAGCTGATGCAATGTTTGACAACAATGAACAGAAAAAAACACAAAACGCACATCCTAGTGCATTTGGTCCACTTCATTCGTTCTTTCATTATTTAAGAATCAATATTTTGAACACTAATTAGTTATTTTCTCACCAATTGCAACTGATTGCTTATAGGCCAATAATTAGGCGTCAGACAATTTCTACTACACGCCTAGGCAACGTCAGTTCTTTTATAAAATTTGCTCAATATGCTATTTGCCGTATTATTATTCCTGAGCTGTTCTACGAGTCCCTTAGTTTTGATGTTTACCGCAACTGCAACACGGTATTATAGCTGAGAATGCAGCTGTTTTCACTCACCTGGTGAATGACTTCTCCGGGAGAAGCTAACGCCTCTTGTGACAATCGCGTCTTGACAAGGTGGCTGACAGCTTTCAAAGTGACTAGATGATCAGGATGGGCCTGGATGTTCAGTATTTCTGCCAATTTATTAACCCCATCTGGCAAATAGGAAATTTTATGCTGACAAACAGCAAATGATAGAGGAAAATGTTAATGATTACAGTGGTTGGATATTCATGTTAACAAATGCAGAATAAAAATACCTACAAAAAAATCTATAAATCACTATTTATGGAATAAAATTAATTAAGATTAAAATATACTAGATTCCTAACTGTAAAAGTAGATAAATAAATAATATAGATTGAAAAATAGAAAATGCTATAGAATAATAATTTTTACTTCTGCCAGATATAAAAAGAAAATTCAAAGCATTTTCATAAAGTGTTATCACCAGATTTGACACAAGGTGGTGTTATGAAATTGGAATTAATGAGGTAGAAAAAATAATAGGTGAAAATTTTTTTTAAATACTTGGTAAATTTTGACAAACAGAATGAGAAATCATACCTCTAAACTCTGGACATGAGAAGTCAAGTGCATCCAAGGGATTTGTGTTAACGACCTGAGGTGCTGCACTCCGCTGACTCGCAACATGCGCTGCCTTCTGAGCACTGTACTTCTCAACTGCAGAAACAGGAAAATATACACTTTAAACAACTCAAATATTGCCAGCAATATCTTTACTTATTCCACCACTCTGAATGAAGATTGGATTGGGTTGAATAACTTGAATTGCACTGCCAAGATCATTCTTATGTTTCAGCTCAAGCAATATGATACTCAATACTCTAGATTTCAATACAATACTCAAGGTTCAAAGCTGCTAATGTGAGAAATGAATTTCCATAAAATCTATCATGAGTACCGGTACATGAAAATAAAAACATACATAAATGTATTTATTTATTTTTATAGTAATATATCTTTTTTACAAACTGCTTAGTTGATCACTAGAAATTTGTTAAATTGGAGAGAAATAATGATATAAGTTATGCCATAATAATTCATTACTAGACACATTTCAGTCACTAGTGATTATGAGTCAGCCAATAAAGCTTCAAAATAATTACTGCAACAACTTATGTGATGATCAACAACAGGGAAAATGAATTACCATTTTCTCCATATTCCAGCTGCACAGCAAGGCCTAAAAGCCAGTCAGTAACAGAATGCAAGGCCTGGGGAGGATGTGGACATTTAAGATCATTGAGATATTTTTTGAAGACATTTGGCCATTTTTCATCCTTGGTTTGCTTCAGTGCAGTCCTGTCTTCAATCTTGTAGTGTCGGATTTTGTGGTCTTCAAGCCAGACTACCAATTGACGGATGCTCTGATCATCTGCAGGAAAAGATTTCAGCACTTGACTAAAAAAACAGGCATTAAAATAATTAAATTTAAAGGGTAACACTAACATACAAGGGAATAATCATCAAGAACGGTTTTCATCTTTACTTTCATCTTTCTTTACGATAGTGCCTCTTTTGGATATGAAAAATCCTTATTTTTAATTATCTTGTACTTGTAGCTTCAAACTTTTAGCAATATTTTGAATTAATAATATATTATTCTGAATCAAGTCTTTCAAAGTTAATTTTATGACATCAGTGATCATATAATAATGCATATAAAAATACCTCAAAATTACTTACAGAATTTTTTGCACATTGTTCATCTTGATAATCTTGGAGCTGCTACTGGTAAGGTGCCAGACACAAAATAAGAGCCTCCCAAATTAACCCTGGGAATGGGGCAACAAGGGACACTAGAAATAAAACTTAATTTTAAAACATTTGAAGCATGCAGAGTGTACTTATATATTCCTAACTATACTCTGAAGTCCTCCACTTCCTTTGTAGATGATGTAGAATAAATAACATTTTCTGTGATTTGTACTTGTTTTTTCTTTATTGATATAATATTACCATATACATACTTTACTGTATTATTGATGTGATATATCCTAATCCATGGACATACCATTGATCATTGACAATGACCTTAACCACTGCAAGCTTCATATCAGCAGCCATATGGCATTTGTTCTGCTAAGCTTATAGGATGGCTTGTAATTTTGCGCAATTTTAATTGGGTCAAATGAATCACTATAACAGAAAAAGATCATAAAAAATATAACTCAGTACTCACTGCAGTGAGTGACAGAGAGCGCATTTTCTCGACAAAAAAAAATGCTAAGTCACCGACAGACAGACGGACATGGCAAACACAATAGTGCATTTTTTCCATAAATGAGAAAATGTGCTAAAAATGCATGAAACAGAAAGGAATATTTTTGAAATCACCATCATATTTTTCTCCAAAAAGTCTTAGTTTAGGTTTATTACTTTTAATTCCATGTTGCCTAGCGCACAATTCTATTCAAGACATTCTGTACACAATTTTGTGATGACCAAAGATGCATTAATTTTTCATTAAGTGAAATATTTTTTGCTGAGCAAGGTAAATGCAATCAAAATACTTTGTTGTTAATTGATTTTTTGTTAACTAGAGCCTTTGCTAACCAAGGTTCTACTGTAATTGTGTTTAAAGGGGTGTCCCTTATTACCCCGCCAGACTGTATAGCGTGGCACAACATAGGTCAAGCACACCAATTTCATGCACCAAAGATGCCAAGGTAGATGCCACTGGACGCCGGTAGCCAATTATGCTTTGGCANAGTCTTGTGATCAAGTTGAATAAGAGCCTTATCATTATTATTATTTAGCCAATGTAACCCTTGTTTCTTGTCCTATTGCTAATGTCTAGGTTTCTTTAACTCACTTGGAGACATAGTGAGTGTCCTGACAGTCCTTGCCTCTCTTGAGGTTCCTGGTTCCTGCTACCCAGTATGGTATCACCTGTACCTGGGGTGTTGTTGTGAGGGGGAGTGCTTAGGTGTGCCTGTGGTGTCTATGAGAGTGATGCAACTACATTGCATTAGTACTTTACATCAGGGTGATACGGGGACCAGGTAAAAAGAGTGCTCTTACTGTTCTAGTCTACTGTTGAGGAATCACCACCATTTCTTATTGTGCTCTCCTTTCCAGGACCTTTATTCGTCTCCGTGCCAACCAAGACTTCTAGGCTATTGCATATCTTACTGTAATTTTGATTCCCTTATGTCACAGGTTAGGATGTTCTGTTTAAAGTTATTGTTTACCGCAAAGTTGGACCATATTGTAAAATTTGGCTCTTGGACAAATACTGCAGTCACCCCTGAATGATTTTCCTCTGGAGGGTGGTTGCCTAGCTTATCCTGTGAATGATATTTGGGGCCCTAGGAATTATCCTGTAACAATGGCTCTTGGTTTGGTTCTTAGCTTTAGTATAGTGTTGTTTGGGAATGACCTGTGTTTCATTGTCCCAAATTTGTTCTCAGGGTTGGAGGTAGGCTTAGCTAGGTGTTATATCTTAGGGTAATTGAGCTAATCTTCACATAGCTTTTGTGAATCCCTGTTGACCAGACTGCAACAACGTAGTTAATTAGAACTGTGACTTGATTTACTGTGCCAGGAGTAACCTAATGTAACTAGTCCAGTGCCCTACTATTTTGAGTAAATAAGATCAATGTTGTTAGGTTAGTTCCATTGCACTAGCGTTTGGTGATATTAGTTGCTAGTCTGCTCCAGTTGGGGCCAGTTATTTAGTTATTTATCCATGCCACATTGAGATTTGCCATTCTTGAGGATTACATTAAGCATAGAATATACCTGGTTGTTTTCTAGTTAAGAGTAGTATGTAAGTGTTCTGTTGTTTGCTTTGCATCGATTTGAACCCAAACTCTGTTCAAATACTTGTTTGTCAAGTAACCTTTTGCAGTAGAATAAGAATATACACTTCATAGACTGAAAAGTCCTATGACCAAGTAGGATAGAAGCCATGTCTTATGTAATTGTTTAAGAACCTTAATTATAGTGTCCTGTCCAATTTCTGGTGTCTTATTTTTTGCTCACTACAAGACATAGTGAGTATCCTGCAATTTTCCAGTGTCCATGAGGTTTCTGGTTCTCTGGGTGGTGCTCCGCCTGGTATCCCTAGTGGTCAGTGACTCTTGGCTCCCCTGCTACTAGACAGGTGAATAATCAGGGGTGTGTGTGCCTGGAGTGATTGCCTGTGCATGCTTGGGGTAGTCTAAAAGACCACAACTACATTGCCCCAAGCAGTATATCATTGAGCTGTGCATCAGGTAATGTGTACTGATGGTGCACCACTTACTCCCAGAAATTAAGTTAATAACCATTTCCTCTATACAAAGTTNCAGTATATCATTGAGCTGTGCATCAGGTAATGTGTACTAATGGTGCACCACTTACTCCCAGAAATTAAGTTAATAACCATTTCCTCTATACAAAGTTCTGTCTTTATCCCTGTATCTACTATATCTCATGTCTGGTTACTTATCTGATGGTATATGGTGTGTTTACTGATCATCAGGTGTCGTAGGCTAGGATGTGCTTTTCTGATGCGGTATTTTGCATATCCATTGTACCAGTTGTGCTGTGAAATTGTCAAGCCAAGTACCATATTTCCATAACCAAGACTTTCCCCATAGGGCAGCCTAAATCAACCTGTGAAGGTTATGTTTTGCTACCTGAGATACAACCTGCTACCTCAATCCAATATCTGCTGTTAGAGTTTAGGTCCTTAGTTCTAAAGTATACCGTTGTTTGGGAATAACTGGTGTTTCATTGCCCAAATTTGTTCTCAGGGTTGGAGAGTAGGCTTTGCTAAGTATTGCATCTTGGGGTGATTGAGCTAATCTTCACATAGCTTTTTGTGGATCCCTGCTGACCGGACCACAACAATGCAATAGATTTTGTTAAAATGCAATAGATTGCGTTAGAACACATAACATTGCGTTGGAATGCAAAAGATCGTGCTGGAATGTAATAGATTACATTAAAACACAATAGATTGCATTGGGCAAGCCATATGCATGCACATTATGATCAAGTATGATCAAGTATGACAGCTACAAGTAATCAAACAAGCTGAAGATGCGCATCACTGATCAAGCAATCCATAGTTTATGAGCAGTCATAGATGCCCAAGCCATAGTTTATGATCGGACATGGATGCTAATTTAAGGTCAAGGTGACTGATGGAGAGCTTGAAAAGAGGCCAATATCTCAAGCTGAAAGGACCTACTTTACAGCCTGGTTACCCCATGGGGTGTCCCTTAGTTAACGTCCTGTAGTACAGAAATGGCAGCCATTTTCTCTGGAATGAGCTATGCAAATTCACCCAATCAGGCTTGCAAGATAACACCTGTGTGCAACTTTTATGCAAGTAAAATTTCTTACTATGGCAAAAAAATTTTGCCACAGACCCAGGTCAAGGTACTTTTCTAAATCTTACTTTTTACATTTTTTCAGTGGTTTTTTAGAGGTAGTAAATGTATAATTTCTTAATTGGCTTTATGCCACATAGATTGGAAAAATGTTGAACTTTACATCCCATATTTACTTTTTCAATATTTCAATTAGTTAGGCTCCTACAACATTTTACAAAATGTCAGAGGACTGTCCTGATTTACCCTGCCCATCCCTTATTGCCCTGTTTGGTGGCAATGAAAGTTTCTCACTTAGGCCTTAGGGCAGCCTGATTTCCAAAACAAGTAGGAAAATTCCGGACTTGTACAGCTGTAGTTCTGGCAGAAATTTCCTTTATTATGCACATACAAGTCAATTAAGAATTAGGGATTTTTGCAATTTAGTTCAGATTCTTGGGTCCTTTTTTAGCAGTCAATATCAGTTATTCCACAATGACAATGCACACACTCTCATATAGTCATAATACAGTTTCTCAAATCTGAACTAATCAAATGAATTTCCCTAAAATCTATGAATAGGTACACATTACACAGCAGGCAGCCCACAACAGTGAGCAGCACTCACCTTTTATATTGAAGTGATCAGGATCAGGATGCAGCAAAGCTTTAAGTTTACGCTTAAACATAATTAAATAAGAACTGCAAATCTATTGTTTGGGTCTTTAGTCTTTACTGAAGCTATATGTATTACATAGGATAAATAGACCTAGTACCTACTTAAAGTCAAAGATGCTGCTGTAGACTATAATTAAGTGGATGGAGGTACGTCTTCTTCTTCTTGTTACTTCTTATAGGAGCACTGGAAACTGGTCCATTTTGCCCCTTGCCTAAACAGTTCTTGGTTTATGCCTAACTATCATATAGTAACAATCTAAGTGTCTAATAATCTGAAAGAATCTGCAAGAAAAAACACACACACACAAAAAAAAACAAGAAAAAAAAGAAAAAAAGAAAAATAATTGAAAAAATAAAAAATGAAAATAATAATAATACAAAAAAACAAATAAAACAAATAAATAAATTAGAAAAATAAATTAAAATACAAATAAAACAATTACAAAATCAAAAATAAATCAATAAAAATACAAGAAAGGAAGAGAAAAAAGAAAGAGACCAGGAAATGAGGAAAAAAAGGGGAAAAGAATGAGAAAAATGGAAGGCAGAACAAAGGACATAAAAGCACTCATAGGGCATAGTACATGTCAGGAATAATCAGAGATTGAGGGTCGAAAGAATATAGACATAAAATAAGAGAGGAAGGGNAAGATCATGAAACATTTGCGTGATGGCAGCAGGTGAGAGGGATGACTTTGGGATGCTGTTAAAATTGGTAAAAATATTATTGTCAACATTGAACCATTGAGGCAGAGGCGAAATCAAAGGGGATGCAATGAAGCATGGACAAGGGAGGCCAATGCTGCTGAATATTGCCCTGGTATGGGGGAACAAAGGAGCAGGGCTCATTTTCTGGACAGGAGTGCCTGGCAAGGATGAGCTCGTTGGTGGCTGGGCACTTGGGGAGCTGCCGTAGCCTGGAATAATATCTGCACATTAATTCTCTTTGGATTTTAAGGGGAGGAATATTTGTTTAAATTTCTAAGGTAGTGATTGGAGTAATTTTTCCACAGCCTGTAGCAATTCTGAGGCTACTGTTTTGGAGCATGTTCAGTTTGGATAGGTGCGATTGCGCTGCTGATGCATAGAATGGAGAGGCGTAATCAAGCTTGCTACAGAGTAAGATCTTGTAGAGCTTTATAAGTGTCTGATGATCAGCACCCCAATGCCTGTGGGATATGGTTTTCAGAAGATTGAGTACTGGCAAGCATGACGTTTTCAGCATGTCTATGTGAGGCCTCCATCTGAGGCAAGGTGCATCCAGGTACCTGTGTTGCTGAAGGTACCTGGATACCTGTGTGAAGGTTCAGCATCAAGGTACCTGTGTTGCTGAACAAATTCTAGATTGTGTCCATTGGCTTAGATGGGCAGACTGTGAACTTTTTTGGTGATGAAGCACATAATTTTGGTTTTTTTCCCAATTTAATTTTAAGCCCCATCTGAGTGTCCAGTCTACAAATGAATCAATTTGTGCTTAAAGTAAATTAGTGGCTACTTGGGTGTTAGGGTGACTAACAAAAAATGTGACATCATCAGCATACTCAGCAACTGAGACTCCTTGAGTAGAGGGCATGTTGTTCATCATCACATTGAACAAAGTTGGGGAAAGTATTGCACCTTGAGGTACCCCGGATTTGATAGGTCTAGAGGAGTATTTTCCTTCATAGAAGACTTTAAAGATCCTTTCACTCAAATAGGCATGAAACCATCTCAAAAGTGAGCCTTGTACTCCAAAGCAACTGAGTTTATAAAGGAGGCATGTATGCCACACCCTATCAAAAGCTCTGCTAAGATCTACAAAACAGACCAGCAATGCAGACATTGTGTGGAGAGCACGATGGATAGCAGATTCCAGTCTGGCTACCTGATCAATTGCCAACATACAGCAACGAAATCCCCCTTGGGAAGGGCGCAGGGCCTGCTTCTGCTCAAGGAAGTAAGTGAGACGTTTTTTTTATCATTGACTCCATTAGCTTTCCAATGCACGACAGAAGGGAAATAGGTCTGTAGGAGGAAGTGCATGCGAGTGGTTTGCCAGGTTTAGGTATGGGGATGACCACTGCTTCCTTCCAAATTTGTGGAATAGTGCCAGTTTCCAGACTTTGATTGAATATCCCTATCAGCTAGATGCAGAAATCTAGAGGGAGATGAACAAGGTGTTGGTTGTGCACCTGATCAGAGCCAGGGGATGTGCTCCTCAGCGAATGTATGCAAGAATCAACTTTTTGCAGCTGATATGGAGCATTTAGGGGGGAATTAACTTCCTCGTTCAGGGCTATTGCTAGTGGAAGGGTTACAAATCTTGGATAAGGAGCCGGCACAGGCAATGATAGCACTTCTTCATAATGGGAGGCTAGTGCATTAGCTTTGGATGGGAAATCAGAAATTATTGAGGAGTCTGACAAAATGAAGGGCTGAGTTTTTCTTTGGAAAGGTGTTTGTAGTTGCTTTATTTTATGCCATATTTCTGAAATAGGGGTATCTGAGGTTATGGAGCTGCAGTACTTAGTTCAGGAAGCATTTTTAGCAAGCTTGACCTCCCTCTTGACCACTACCTTGCAGCGCTTAAAATTAATTAAGTTTGGTTCAGATGGGATTGCAATCAGGGCACGCTTAGCAGCATGTTTGGCCTCCATTGCATCAGCACATGCTTGATTCCACCAGGGTTTGTTAAAGCGTGGAGTGATGATCTCTTTTATCTTAGGAAAAGACTGCAAGCTAGCTGAAATTATTGCACGAGTAATGTTGTGATTACTTGCCTCTATGTTGTTGTCTGGATGTATGCCTTGCTGAGTGAGAGCAGCAGACCAGGCAGCAAACCCACCAGTGAGTGAGAGCAGCAGACCCATCACCAAACATCCGGGAGGGACGAGTCCAGTATTGCACAGTGGAGGCTTCAATTCCAATGCAGGTGACCACTGGATAGTGGTCACGACCCATATCATCCTCAGTGTAAATTGTTGATAAAGGGACAAGGTCAGCGTCTATGAAGGTTAGATCCAGTGTTGAGAAGGAGTTGTGATAAATGCTGAAGTAGGTAGGCAGAGATGGTGGGGTTAGTAGAGCTATGGATGGTTTTGCAAGAACTGACACAAATTTCGACCTGTTGCATTGGCTACCTTGCCAGGCTCCCATAGGGGGTTATGAGCATTGAAGTCACCAACAATGACACAAGAGGGTGCCAGTTGATCAAAGTAGTGTGTGAATTCTTGGTGGGTCAGTTTCATTAGGGTTGTAGATGTTGAGACCTGACATGGGTTTATTTCCTTGCAGAAAAACAGTTAGCCCTAAAAATTCTAGTTTACCTTGGTTAAAGGGATTTATTGCAAGGCCAGTAAAAGGAGCATTGCTGCAAACAAGGATAGCAAGGCCACCACCACATGCATGGTTGGCATTTCTATGCTTGTAAATGGCTGTATAGTTTATTAAGCAGGGTTCATATGATGAGGCAAGCCAAGTCTCTGTCAGGCAAACAATGTGTAGCTTAGTAGTGTAAAGGTGTAGTTTGAAATTGCTCAGCTTGTTTCAGAGGCTGTGACAGTTCCACTGACGTACTTTTATTTGTTTTTGGATTGACATTTTGAAGATTGTGTAATACGTGCATTTTTAGTTGTTGGGGTTGACTTAATCTTGCCTTCCAATGGGTGGTGATTGCT
This sequence comes from Hyalella azteca, assembly GCF_000764305.2. Lineage (NCBI taxonomy): Eukaryota > Metazoa > Arthropoda > Malacostraca > Amphipoda > Hyalellidae > Hyalella > Hyalella azteca. The sequence continues at coordinate 3,548 of NW_025943130.1, read as the reverse complement.
ACTTTCCCTCAAGGCCTGTGGGTCTGTTCCTGGGCTTTTACCATATACAGCTGCAGTCACACTGTTACCGTGTGTCTCTAGCAGGTGAGACAAACTCGTTGTCTGCTTATGAATTTAGAGGTAACTATCTAAGTGAAAGGATAATGAAACACTTTCTCTATAAAATTAATTAAGGGATCTTGTACAAAATTAACCAAAACACACAACTCAAGTACAAAACAAACTCTAAGGGTATTAATGATTAATAAAAGTAATGTGTGGATTGCGAATGTGTAGTGGATTCTAAAAGTGTACTAGAAATTAGAGCATGGGCAGGCAGAGGTGGTTCGTGTGCCAGTTAACCAAAAAGCATACATAACTAAAATTAATTGACGGGAATTAAATTGGCAACACTCATGACAATGCTTTGGAACATGAGAAATATTTTAAGGTAATTTAACCACTCATGACCATCATGCCAATTAAGACAATAAACATGCTTGAAGCATTAATTAGTGAAACAGAAAACGGAATCATAGTTAATGAAGGTACAATGAACAAATCAAGATTTCAAGGTTAAAACTCTGAACTTAATGACTGTAGATAAATAACTGAACAAATAATATAACTTGACTAAAAATATTAATGAATCATATCGGCATTTTAGAAAAGCATCACAAAGCATTTGACAGAATAGCTGGTACAGACTAAATAAACACATAATACCAGCACAAAACAAAATGCACATTCAGAAAAACCTTGCAATGATAACAGTTAAATTAAGAACCAAAAGCCTCTATTGAAAATTGTGAAAATCTTTTTTTGAAGCTCAAGTAAGAAAGACTTGAGCAAGACAGTGACGCTCAGACACTTAGCATCATCTTACCATTAGCCTGAAGGGACAACAACAGCAGTCAACTCACCTAGGCAATAGTCCCTCTAACAAGCAATACCAGTAATAGCCTTCTGACTTCCCAATTGATCAAACAAATTACCACAGCTTCACATCAAGGTAATGACACTGGCAATAGAAAATAAATTGATGCTGGAACAAGACAAGAGAACATGGCAATGTTAATAATGAATACATCAGACTGATCAGAGATAGGTTAAAGTCAGCGAAATGGGAGAAGACAGTAAGGGATGCGCTAAAACTTAGCTTAATTATGCTCCCTGCCACTACACAATGTAGAGGAGCTCCTAACACAGGTGATGGCTGAATCATGGCTTGGGACATTTCTTCTTCTGCTATGACAAGGGGACATTTCAAAAAGAGAACCTCATCCATTGATGCTGCTTCCATCCCTGGGTTTTTCCCATTTGTTGCTACAGTACTACAACATGGACGGGCTCTCAGCACAGGCGATGGCTGAAACAGGGCTTCAGTCACTGCCTCATCTGCTGAGCTGAGGGGGAGATCCAATAGTGGTACCCCATCCAAGCTATAGTAGGGTCCATGACTAGATTTCTGAGTAGAATCCAGCTCTGTCTGGATGCCAGAGGGTTGTTCAAGGTGGAGGGTATCTCTGGTGAGTTTGGATGCTACAGAAAGAAAGTCAGTATTGTCATTTGGTTTACATAAGGACAGCAACTTGGAGAGTAGTTCAATAAAGTAGTTCACGGGGACATTCTGTAGGGTTGGCCCTATCTGTACATCTGAGGTCTATGTACCCACAGAACAGGTGGCAGGACCAGTGACTTTGCCCATGAGTTTTACATTTTGATTTGCAAGGGTGGAAGCAGTGTTGAGTGTCCTTGAGGCTGACAAACCTGGCTGCTGAATTTAGTTTTGTGGAGCAGAAGCTTTGACTAGTTTTAAGGCGTCTCTGCAAGACATTTTAGAGCACAAGCAAGTTTTTTCCACCTGCTTTGCCTGTTCCATCCGAGGGCAGCCACCATAGTTGGCTGTGTGTGGACCACCACAGTTACAGCAGCATGGGCCCCCGTTGTGGTGGCAATATTTTACACTATGGGTGCCACTACAAGCTACACATCATGGAGGGCCTTTGCAGCTAGAGGCATTGTGCCCAAAGTTTTGACACTTGTAGCACTGCCATGGGTCAGCCACAATGGGTAACACGTGCATGCAACCTTGTAAATAAGTTTGTGGCTTATAAATAGTTTTTTATTACTCAGCCTAAATGGCTTTTCATTAAAAATTACCCAGCAACGCATTTTGAAAATGTTCAGTGACACTTTGGGCTTAAAAACCCATATATTGGCAATGCTGCTTCCACCTTCTGCACCCTGGGGCATAGAAGTATGCAGGTAAAGTGCTAGAGGGGAAATTGATCTTGAACATGGAAGTCCAAATTTCTTGTTTTCCTTTCAGTATTTGCTCTGCGCTCACATCCTTGTGCCCTGATTCCTTGAGAGCAGCTGTTAGTTCCTCATCAGATGTCCTCTCCAAATGGCCCAATGACTCCAGAACACATTGTCTGGTTCAAAGGAAGACGACACTTTGCACTCCATGAGCCAAGTTTAGTTATGCGTAGAAATTGAGTCAGATCATTAGGGGCATCCTCTTTCACTGTCACAAGGAGCTGGCGTCTGGAGTTCTTAGAGAAGTGGCTAATACCCACTTGAACAAATGGTGATTTAGCCAGAGCTGTGCTAATAGCAATATCATTAGAGAAGAACTTACTCAATGGGTAAGCGCCAGGGCCATCAGGATCTGCAACAGGCTCTATGATGTATTACTTTATTGTTGGAGTCAGGATGATTAGGGATTAGCATGGATGCGTGTTACTGAGATTCAAATTGATCATTGGCATTTAGAAGGTTGTTATTATAGCCCTCAAATGTATCTGCATCATTAACATGTAAGTCGTCCATGTCATGTACCTCAACCTCTGTACTAGGTAGGACAGTGTCATTGAGGCTGAGAGGCGGCATTTGAGACCAAGTTGGCATTGCACTTGCAGAGATTAGGCTTAGTGAGTGATGCAGAGTGAGGGTTGGTCTTGGAGCAGTGAGATGATACTGAAGCAGCATCCCCTTGTTCCTTTTTCCTGCGTTTGGGCATTTTATCCATTTTTTGTGTAATTTGATGGATTCAACTATTAAAACAATGCAAAATTCAACTATCAATGCAATAATCTCAATTAAATATTCGTCGTCACACATCGATAAATGGGCAGAGAAACTTACACACGTCCAGTATCAACCGTTTTTTTTTTTTAATTGATTTTAAGACTTCGGGTATGATGAGATCACACCTCCCAGTCTGAGCACAACTTGATTTTTTTCTGAGCCTTTCTTCCTCTTGCCAACAGTCATTCACAGATTAATTTCTAGCTCACTCTCACCAGCCAGTGGTTGTTGTGTGAAAGAAGAGATAAAAGGATTAGTTACTGGGCATCTTCATAGGATGTTTACCATGCTGCAGCTTAGCAGGTATTGTCCCAGCCAACGAATTGCTGCTGTGCTTTTTTTCTGAGGGATATCTCCTCCACCAAAAGCTGACACAAGGTTCCAAGGAAGTGAAAGATTTTCCAAGTTGGAGCGAAACTCCCGCCTCTGGTTTGTGTAGAGCGAACAATGCAAGATGAAATGATTAATAGTGTCCT